>NW_003303616.1:43971-47442 GCF_000142945.1 Phytophthora infestans T30-4
GGCTTTAAGCCGTTTAAGCCGAACTCGTACCCCCCCCTCCCCCCCCACCACCACTCGTACAGATCCTTCGGTCTTTTCGACAGTACCGCGTGGTGAGCTTCGTGCGCAGCACTGCCATCTGTGCATGCTTCGGTGGCGACGAGCGTATTGGGCAACACTCTTCTTGCAACAGGCTTTAGAGCAATACGCCGGTAGACAGCCAATCCCTTTTGATGGTTTCGCTGGCTTTCGGTACGCGAGCGGAAGCCCTCGCTCAACATGCCAGCAACTTAGCGTTCCAGGCTAAATAGTTGGGAATGGAGTGCAGCGAAGTCTTTACGGGCACTGTCCGCAATATGTTGCTCTGGGTTCTATGTATTTGCTCAGCTTCGTTGCCATCGGTAGGGGCATCCCGAATCTCAATGTGACGGGGTCACACAGCACCTTGCGCTTGAGGAAGTTAGCTTCCGAGAGTATACAATCTCTTAGTGAACGGCAGTTCACATGTCCTCTCTTTATCAAAAGAGAGCGAAGTGACCTATTTACGGTAGAACGTAAACTGAGAATATTTTTAGGTAGATAAAGCTTGGGTATAATACAAACTATAAGTCACCGATAGAAATGCAATGTCACCAGCCAATGGTTGGCTTTGGACGACCTTGGTACCTTGTACCAAATTTATGGAGTATGACGTGTCATACTTTTGAGGTGTGACGTGTCACACTTGATGTAACTAGGGGTACACTTAGGGCTACGTACCCCGTTACACTCAACAAGCCGAAGTCACGGATTAGGGCACACACTTCACATGATTCACAGCGACTTTTCATCCTATGTTGACGTAGGCTCGTACAATGCGTTGCTTGAACACATTCGGAAATAGGTCATAATCAAATCTTCCATCCGGGACGAGAGGTGCCCAAAGTAGCGACAGAGCGAGCACCTTCGCAGCTTCCTCCCTCCTCGATTTCTTAATTGCAAGTGCGACTTGATCGACCAGTAGCTCTTCGAGAACGGCATAATTTACCTCTCTAAGTACGTAGCAGCATGGTCCGAGCGGGCCAGTCAATACTCCAGCCTTGACTTGTGAGAGTGGCGGAATTTCTGCAACCAACTGAGAGCCACCACTTGTTTTTTTCTGTATGCGCAAGTTGCAAGAACCAGTGAAAATACAAACCCCCAGTGCAACTATTTTTGCAAGTGATACTGTTTTATTTGCAAAGGTATCGCTTTCGCGAGAACTTGAACTGTGACTACTGCATCTGATCCGCCAATAAGAATGTGATACGGATAAAAATACAACCTCGGTTGCAAATGGCCGGTTATGTAGAAGTACAGCGACACCAGTGATCACCAGGCCACGCGGCCTGTGACGTGCCCTGGAGTGAGCAATTACTGAACTTTCTCTAGTAGACCCCGATGCTTCTGATTGACTAGACAAGAGGCTCATACCCGGCGCAACAACATCCGGTTTCAACCCCCCGTCCGTTGTGAACCCTGCAGAGGAAAACGATGCAACTGTGCGCTCATTGAAGACATCAGGGCACCCAAAGTCTGTGAAAGAAGCTGCAGAGTTCAGCGATACGCCAACCGATATTACGATTTTAGCACCGGATGGAGATGAAATGGTGCGCTGACCAGTAGTCGAAGACTCGCCACTGTTGCCTGCCGCCACAACCACCAGGACGTCTAGGTTTTCATAAATAAAAGCATCCAAATCTCTGGCTCGTGAGCGACCCAGGTGTGCCCCACGAGAATGAGAAACTCTTGGCACCAGCGTCAATTTGACTCTCTAGCAAGTCGCTGGCGTCTGTTGGTGTGACTAGTGACGCGGCACAATGCAGCTGACCTGCGCAGGTTTTGCTCTGGGTCCCGATGTCCGTAAATGCTATCCGTGCCTTGTCGACAATGCCGAGATTGGCATGTTTACCGCTAATTGAGCTGCCAGCTAACAGTCCAGCGACGTAAGTACCGTGATCACAAGTGATAGTTTCGGCTTCATCCGCTTTGTTTGCCCAGCCATTGTACATGACGACTTTGCGCGCCGATAGCTTTAATTATCCAAATACTAAAATATTGCGTTTAATCTTGATATAATTTGGTCGTGGTACAGCCTACACATCCCGTGTCCGTGATGCCCACCACTACCTCGTTTCCTCGAATACCGACCTCTCTGGCTAGCTCAACACCCACTAGACTTGGCACGTACGCATCCAGCCGTCGAATCTTCCTGAAGTGTACAGCCATCACCAGGCGCGTACGCTAGCCTCAGCATGGCCTGGGAGCTCCTTGTCGACTCCCGGCCGAACTAGCCCCAACGGACCGGTTCCCATGGAGCTCGGGTCCGTCGAACAGCGTGACATCCGCTGCTTCGGCTGCGGGAAGATGGGTCACTTCAAGCGCGACTGTCCCGCGGAAAGACTCCGCAGACGGTCTTTCCTCAAGCCCGTCCTCAAGGGTCGCTGGCAGAAGCCAGGACCCCGAGGACAGGGGAAAGCCGGGAGCCAGTAGGGGCGGGGCGCCCTACTGGGGAAGAGCTAAGTCTTACGACCATCCCTTTAAAATCTTGATCGATTTGTCGAAGAATTTCGCACGCCGCCAGACAGTTGCTCGTAATAGCAACAAGGTGTCCGATGCTTTGAGAAGAAAGCAAGGGCAACGGGACGGTGTCAGTGCGACTGGCCGACGGGAAGGTCGTCGCTGTCCCCAACGCCAAGTGGATCTGGCCGTTAAGTTTGAGGACTTTGGCAGTCTCGAACAGTTCACTGTTCTCGATATGGATCCATATGATATGATCCTGGGCATGCCCTGGCTTGAGAAGCACGAGCCCTGGATCGACTGGCGAGGCAAGGCCATGGGTTAGCCGCCCTGCGAAGTCCGACAGAGCATTGGTGAGCCATGTTTCCACCTCTGTCAAGACCTGGGGCGCCCGCAAGAATTGCCGGGGTACCAAAGCACCCAGCAGATGCTTGGGAGTCGTCGACGTATATGACGACTCCGAGGATGCGTTGATGGTGGTAGCGCCCAGAGAAGGCGCTGACCAAGTGGGTAACTTAGGTCCACAAGCGGGTAACTTGTTTCGTAGACAGCTGCAGCTGTCACGAACATTGACAATAGCGTGTTCAAGGTGGGTAACAGAGTTCCACACACGGTCGCATAGACCTTAACTGAAGAGGATGGCGTCGGACACGCTTCCTGTGCGGGTAACATAGTGCCACACGCGGTCGCCCAGACCTTAACCGAAGAGGAAGGCGTCGAGCACGCTTCCTGTGTGGGTAACATAGTGCCACACGCGGTCGCCCAGACCTTAACCGAAGAGGGAGGCGTCGAACACGCTTCCTGTGTGGGCACCACAGTACCACACGAGGCCACGAGTGCCTCGGATGTCGTAGCGCCGACATCCCTAGACGTGGGCAGCAAAGCCCCACGTCACGGGCGCCGTCGTCAACGGAGCCGCCGCCGCCTCAAGTCGGATCCGAACTTCGTTGTGGG
>NW_003303616.1:49992-51024 GCF_000142945.1 Phytophthora infestans T30-4
GGCTGCTCGTCGGTCTCCCGGAGACGATTGTCTTGCACCGAGACCCGTGGTTCGTGGCTGCGTTTAAAAAAAACGCTGTTTTTTTTTTACTAGGAACTCGTCTGCAGATGTCCACTGCGAACCATCCACAGACAGATGGCCAGACAGAGCGCGTCAATCGAGTGCTCGAGGACACTCTGAGCAGCGTGTGCGCGGCAGCACCACGTACGTGGTCGACGCAGCTTCCAGTTGTTGAATTTGCGCTCAACAACGCGGTGCACGCGTCCACGGGTTCACGCCGCTCTACTTGAACGGCTTCCGTCACCCCAGAGTGCCTCTCACTCTTCGAGGCGACACTGACACCTCTATTCTATGTGGGGGAGGCGCCCGGAGATCCCTTTCCTCCCAGGTATCGGATGTGAGACCAGTTTCGCTGCGGAAACAGGTGGAATTGTTTATGGATACCAAGCTGAGCGTTGCCAGCAGGGCTCGCAATGCCATGGCAGCGGCCCAGGATAAACAAAAGGAGTACTTCGACAAACATGGAAGAGAAAACTTAAGTGTATTTAAAGTGGGGGACTTAGTGATACTAGCCACGAGGAACCTACCTCTTGACACTGTCAGCTCTGTCGGCAGCAACAAGCTGAAGCACTGCTTCATCGGACCATTTGCAGGCCTGGCCAGACATGGTGCGTCCTAAACCATCGACCTGCCTGAGTCAATGACGACACACCCGACGTTCTATGTTGGACGCCTTAAGCGGTACTTTGATCCACAGGGGGTTGCTGACTCCCAGACCCACCTTGACCTAGCTCCTCGAAGCGAGGGCCGGTCACAGACGTCGACGGGGGCGTCGGAGCAGGCACCCAAGCCTCGGTCGGAACGGCAACGCTGCGGTCAAGACCGTACGCCGGGATGCCTCGTACGAACGGACCCCGGATCCATACGCCGGACGAAGAGAGCCCGGTGATCCGCCCGTAGAGACAGGCTCGCGACTTCACTCTCCACTGTAGAGCAGACGGGGCTCACGACGATCGAGCTCTCCCTGATTTC
>NW_003303616.1:80365-89159 GCF_000142945.1 Phytophthora infestans T30-4
GTGCACACCGGCCTTGTCCGACATCGTATTTGCGGGCTCTCAATCCGGCTTGTCTGAACCAAGTCCTCACTTCGACTTTGCTCACTATGACGGCCTCTCAGTCTCACGCGAAGGTGACATGGTCGCTCCTTCTCCAGGATTTCGTCTACGTGGCCCACCACGTCCAGCTGTATAAGTCGTTCGTTACCTCCCAAATCTCCCAAGATTATTTTATTGGTGCTGAACAGAAATATTTACTTTTTGCATTGCCAGCGCCCACTTGACGAGGTCATTTTTAATGTCGATGCATGTAACAGGTTTCGGGCCAGGGCGTTGGAGCACTCGTATCTCACCAGTTACTGCTTGCGACTTCATGCTTCGCTTGAGCGCTGACAGCAACAGATTAAGCGTTTCTACTACTGCCACCTTTTTCTCCTCACTTAGTTCTCGCTGTACATCTTTCTTGTAGCGCATGGTTGTCTGCTGTGTTTTCTAAAAGCTCCAAATATATCTGAAAGTACCTGATACTGAGCTGATTATCTTCGGGTCGTGATTTAATAGACCAAATCTACAACGAATCGGTAAGCTTGGGGTGGAAATTAGGCAAATGAATTGGCTGAAAATGACAGAAGGGTAATGAATTGATCAGGTTCATCATACCGGTTTTGTTGATGCTTTAAACGTACTGTTTCTCTCTGATTCGAATTGAGACCATTCTCAACTCTTAATAAAGCGTTTTTCGCACCTAAAACAATTTGAAAATGGGTGATTTCAAAACTCAGATGTAAACATTGATTTTTAGACATTCGGACACGAGCGTCACTCTGATTTGCACTAAACCAATACTGCCTACACCATCTTTACTGCGTGCCCTTACGCGCAGGGCCTCTTCGTTTGGCTTGGTGCAGGTGCAATATCGTGCTTAGAGTGTCCCCTTGCTGTGAAGACTCGGGCACAATCATTGCCTCTTCAATCGCTTCCGTTGAAGTGCTCCCCGTTTGCACTGGCTGTATAAACGCTTGCTAACCCCTTTTTTAGCCTCTTTCCGACGAGTAACCCGCGCCCTCTTCACCCAGTTTGCCTTGCGCTCGTCTTCGTTTATGGAGGCGTCGTACAAGGAATTGTTTTCCTGCGACTGTCTTGTCAAAGGGGTAATTGTACTGAATACCCTTACTAGCGAGGTAAATGCTATGTTCACACAATAAAAGAATACAACTGGGACGGAGTGCTACTGGTACTCGAAAGGGTCTGCAATTGATGATAATTACAGCGTGGTCGTCGTTTACTACCGCTAGATCTTTGTGTACTAATACGAAGTATAACAAATGATATTTGGACATGTATCCAAGCTCAAATCTATCCAGTAAATTTAAGCAATAATAGTGTCTGCTTACCAAACTTCTCCGTCTGAGTAGCCGTGGACTCCACAGCGCTAGTGTTCTGGTGTAACTACCGTGCCCATTGACTGAGAAAATGCCACTATTAATGCGATTCCGACATCAGGGGAAATACATGTACATATAGGTCATTTGCAACCCAGATTGTATACTGAAGATTGCGAGCTCTGATTGGCTGGATAATCAGTACTTATCATATTTGAGGCTTGTACCACGCCTAGAATTGAGGTGCCTTTTGCGACCAATGTTGCGGGCACCTTAGCATGAACGGCTGCGTTTTGCAACCCTCTCTTACAAATTTTTAGTCAAATCGTCCATAGTAAAACTAAGTAAGGTTGCAAACTCAGTGGTTCAGAGCGCGTTGTGGAACGGCGCACAACAGAATCCACCGCTATGAGCACCAGCCGGAACAGGTTAGAGCTTGTGAAGCTCATGTCACTCAAGGACGCCAAGACTTACGACGCCGCCCATAGCTTCACAACGGAGGAGCTCCTCAGTGTCACATCGACCGTGGTCTCTCGCTGGATGAACAAGAGAGTCTACGAAGATCCAGAGCCGAACGAAGACATGGGGCCAATACATATAAGATCAAGTACACTGGAGCTCGCGAAAAAGGCCGTTTCCACGTTTATGCCTCGACTAAATACGACGTGGGTCCCAGTGACAAAGCAAGGAAACCCAACGCGCTCAGATGAAGTCAACAAGCTGATAAAGAAAGTGAAGTCCGCCGGGAAGGTGTCGAGTCTAAAGCACGACGATCAGTTGCATTTGATGAATTTGTTCATTTTTTTTTAAATACGATCACCGAGCTCACGAACCAGCTCCAACTTCATGGTTATCCGTGTTTTGACACTCCAGTGGCATATAATAGCTCGAATCGACGACATGATGAAACTCCAGTTTAGTAACTTGAGCTACAACTCTCAGTACCCGTTCACGCTTCTATGTCAAATGCGGTGGCCGAAGAATATTTCTGAAGAAAGAGATGCACCCGAGCAGATGATTTGTGGTAGCATGGATTCGAGACTGTGCCCCTGCTAAATCTTGCTGTCTACATTGAAGAAAGGGCAAATGTAACGAGCTTTTTGTTTCTTTTTGGTAATCCAAAAGATGGTGATCGTGTTGTGGGGCGAGTTTTATTGGACACGCTTCCAAATTCAGAGTTTAAGACTCTGAAGACTGGAAAGCTGGGTACACACAGCTTTCGTGAAGGCGCCGCTACATACGCAACTCGTATCGGTGTGTCGAAGGACTTTGTAAATCGTCGAGGGCGGTGGAGAGCTCGAAAGGGGGTCGTTGATGTGTACACAGCCCTATCCTGACGCCTACACCGCTGCAGTCTCGGCCGGTCCTGCTGGGCCTTGCTTTTACTGACACACAGCCCTATCCTGACGCCTACACCGCTGCAGTCTCGGCCGGTCCTGCTTGTCGAGCCATAGGACTCGGCGTTGGCAGAATTGGAAGAAAAGGGAAGAACACTTGCGAAGAACTTAGTAAAAAGAAGAGTGAGATTGAGATTTAAGAGAGTAAGTGATGCGTGGCTGAGCAGCAGCCAACCATCTAGAATTCTGGTAAAAACCCAGTTCTAGATGGTAAATACAGCTTCTAGATCAATAATATTTACGAGGTTGGTGTACATGTGGTGTGGAGGAGACCAACACTCACACTCCCCCTGTCGCCAAAATTACCACTTGTACGAACGGCTCGGAAGCTGGTATATGTAGCCAGTTTAATTCTAGATTTAACTAGAATCTAGAAAGTGTGGTTGCTGCTGGAGTCTTCTTACAGTTAAATGTGTAAAGGCTCTACGACACATTTTGGAAGATTTGCGACATTTTTTTTAAATTTCTGAGAAGTAGATAGTAAGAAAATGCCCCCCAAACCAGCTGCTCAAACACTAGGAAAGAAGAAGCGAGTACAGCCTTCTGATAAGAAGCAGAGCCTTCAGCCTCCTGCCAAGAAGCAGCGCCTACAACCACCGACTATTCTGTCTTCTGGGGAAGATGAAAGCGAGGACTCCCCGTGCAGTGACTCAGAGGTCGAAGAGAGCTTCTGCAGTGATGATCTCGAGAGTGAGTGCTCTGTTGGTGTCGGTTCGCAGGATGGGTTTAGTAGCGACGAGGACGAGCCTACAGCCGAGGAGAATATGTGGGTGCATGATCCAGATGTCAAGTACCAAGTATGGCAAATCGACGACGTCCGCTACAATAGTAAAGGAGAGATCTCGGAGGTCTGTGTCCTTTGGGACTGGCGCCCCACACCTCAAAGTCGGCGATATCGACGCTGGGAACCTGCTGCGTTGCTGATGGAGACTCACAGTGAAGAAGTGAAGCTCGCGGAGCGATTCAAGAAGAGCGGCGTCAAGCACTTTCAGCAGTTCTGCAAGACCGACGAGTTCGGCAAGCGCATTTTGGACGCTAGCGATAACTACAACTGTCTTTTCAACGGCCTCAAGATCGGCGCTCGTGTTATCGGACGACCAAATCTTATCCCTGAAGACGTAGTCGGCAACATCGTGGAGAAATCCATCGACGAGCAGAATTGGATTGTGTTCTACGCGTTTGTACGCCCATTTCGCGTCTTCAATCGCCGCGGGTAAGTAAATGCCCAAGTATGTCTGAGGTGGATTTTACGGTGAATTTTAAAATCTTGGACATTAAACACAATGCCTTCACCACATAGAGTCTCATTTATTATTGCATTGGGTGTGGTCGGTTTACACGTAGTAACTCTCTCATTTTCTCAAATGATGGCTTAGCCTAAGGTTTAGTGAAGATGTCTGCACACATTTTAGTTGTGTTACAGTAATTGATAGTGAACTCTTTTCTCGCTACTTTCTCTTGTACGAAGAAGTACTTAATATCGATATGCTTGCTCCTGCCATGCAGCTCGGGGTTGTTGCATATCTTAATGCAACTTTGGTTGTCTTCCAGTATCAATGTGGGTTTTGAGCTGTCGTAGCCTAGTTCTCTTAGCAATAGTTTAATGTACATCAGCTCTTGCATGCAATAGCAGAGTGCGATGTACTCTGCTTCTGTTGTAGATAGCACCACTGTGTGGTGGCGGCGTGAGACCCAACTAATAGGACTATTGCAGAACATGGTGATATATCCACCGATGCAGCGGCGTGTGTCTTGGCACGACGCATAGTCCGAGTCCGTGTATGCCATTAGGTATTCGTCTGACTGTAGAAGCTCTAGGTTTTCAACTCCTCCAAGAGTTATGCCAAAATCCGTTGTGCCTTTTAGGTAGCGCAGACCATGTTTGACGGCCTTCCAATGAGACTTCCCTGGGTTGCCCAGGTACTTGGCTGACTTCACGAAGGAAGTAAGCAAGGTCAGGTCTTGTGCCGGTCATTAAATACATGAAGCTACCCACAGCTTCCCTGTATGGCATTGCTGCCATATTAGCTTTATCCGCTTCGTTGTCTGGGCAATCGCTGGCACTAAGCTTTTGTATGATTGGTGTGCTCGTAGGATAACTTCCTAGCATGTTGAAGCGATCTAGCACTTTGGTGGCATAGCTTTTTTGGTGAATGAAGATAGAGCGAGTGGCACGATTCCTTTCTATCGTCCAACCAAGGAGGTAGGATACTCCCCCTAAATCGGTCATGTGGAATTCTGAGCTTAGGGCCGATTTCACTCGTGCAACGACTTGCTTGGACGGTGAGATGATTAGTAGATCATCGACGTAGACCGAGATGTAACAGGGTGCATTGAATATAACTTTAAAGAATACGCAACGATCCTTAATTAGGCGACGGAAACCAAGACGTTCGAGGTATTGTGCGAAAGTGTAGTACCAGACTCGGGGTGCTTGCTTGAGGCCGTAGAGGCTCTTGTCAAGGCTGCAAACGAGTTCAGGATGCGATTTCAACTTAAAACCTTCGGGCTGTTCCATAAAGATCTCAACATCAAGTGAACCATTGAGGAAAGCCGTTTTAACGTCCATCTGTTCAATTTCATAGTCAAGGATTGCTGCAAGCGTGAGCAGCAGTCGGAGGACTTCCATCCGTACAACGGGTGAAAATATCTCTGTATAGTCAATGCCATACTTCTGTTGGAAACCCTTGATGACCAGGCGAGCTTTAAAGCGCACAATGCTACCAGCGGCATCGCGCTTACGTACGAAAACCCATCGGCATTGCAGAACCTTACGGCACTGCGGGCGAGGCACCAGAGTCCATGTCCTGTTGTGCATGAGCGAATGGTATTCTGAGAGAGCGGCAGCGTGCCAGTCAGATGCATGCGGTGACCCCATTGCGTCCTTATAGGTCTTTGGTTCCGGGTCATAGCGAGCAGCTAAGAGAGTAATGATGGTATGACGATGGGTTTGTTCTTCTTCTAAGTCAATAGACTCGTTCAGCAATAGAGCTTTGGAATATACTACATCAGCGTCTGGATGTTTGATTTTCTTTGGAGAAGAGGGACAAACGTCAGCATCAGTGGCCACCAGAGAGGCGTGATTTCGTTTGAGGAGTGCACTTAGTGATGGTAGGAGTTCTTTTTGAACAGGTAAAGACGTACTGAGTGGGTCTGGGGTGGCACGTTCAAGGAACGTCAAGTTGGGGAACGTCTCCTCTTTGAACGTAACATCTCGGCTATAGATGATTCTGTTCTCTGTCGTGCTGAGAAGGCGGTATCCTTTTTTGTTTTGCGGTAGGCCGACGAACATGCACAATCGAGCCCGTGCCTGTAATTTGTTGCGATGCGGTTCAGGTATGAGAGCAAATGCTGCACAACCAAAAACTTTGATGTGCGCTAGGGATGGCTTCTTCCCGTGCCAGAGCTCATACGGTGTCACTCCTTTTGGGAGTACACTACTTGTGGTCACATTAATAAGATGAGTGACGTATTGACAGCACTCTCCCCAAAGCTGGCGAGGTAAGTCACCGTCAATCAGTAGAGCTCGCACTCGTTCGAGAATGGTGCGCATCCGGCGCTCCGCAACCCCATTTTGTTGAGGCGTGTATGCGTTTGTGAACTGAGCATGGGTGCCGTAGCGATCAAAGATGATCTTGCCTAATTTTTCGTATTCCTTTCCATTGTCACTCTGAAGCCGTTGAACTTCTGGGTCATACTGGTTGAATTGGGTTTCAAGTGTACTAACCTCAGTGTTGAAACGGTTCTTGGCTGCCTTACGAAACTTTTCATAGCAATCGTACAAATCAGACTTGTGCGCAACAACATATAGGTGCATAAAACGCGAATAGTCGTCAATGAATGTGATGAAATAATGTGCGCCACTTAGGCTGGGGTAAGGCAAAGGGCCATTAATGTCAGAATGAACTTTTTCAAGGGGAGATTTTGAACGATCAACATTGCTATTGAAAGGAGCACGATGGGCTTTAGCAAAGATGCACGAAGGGCAGAAGTGTTTTGGGATCGCAGATGCTTGGGTGAACGCTAGTTCAGGAGCCGCTTGGGTCTTAGACATGGTCTGCATCGCACGAAAGTTAGGATGACCGAGACGTTTGTGCCACAATAATACATTTGGGTCCATACCTGGTGGAGCCACTAAGGCTTTGACGGGGTTGTCGTCCGCAGAATCCGAAGACACGAGTGCGGTTGGAGGCGTCTTGGGAGGAGTCTTGGCTCTGAGTTGGAACAAGTCCATGTCGGCAGCGAGCTCAACATTAAGTTTGTAATTCTTGCCCACAAAGAACGTGCATCTCGTGCGACTGAATACGAGTCGAATGCCCATTTTCAGTACCTGAGCGATAGACAGAAGATTAAACTTCATGTCCGGCACGAAAAGGACATCGCAGAACTCAAGCTGGCGAGTGGTACCCTCAGAGTCGACCACCTCAAGGATGATATCACCGATGCCGCGAATGGGGAGTTGCTGCTTGCCGCCAACCATGATGGTGCCAGCATAAGGGCGGATCTCTTTGAACCAGGATTCCTGGTAGGCAGCATGGCGGGTGCATCCCGAGTCGACAGTCCATGTAGGGTCATGAGGATCAGAGGACGTAGCCGAGAGACCGATGTCAGGCATTAAGATGGTCGTATAGGCAATGAGGCCGGCTTCACGTTCGCGCGAGTGATACTTGCGCTGGAGCTCTTGGTAGTTCACCGGGTTGCCAAAACGGTCATAGATTTCAGGTGCCTTCCAGGGTTGGGAGCCTTGGTCAGGACGTCCTGAGGGCCGTTGGCGGTCGCCGGAACGCTGATAGCGAGGGTGCTTAGCAGGAAACGGGGTTTTGTCATCTCGCGGCTTCCGCTCAATGATGGCGAAGTTCGCGGGGAGGACGGTTCCTTCCTTCACGGTACCAGTGCGCAAGTGCTTCTGCAGCACGCGACAGTCACGAATTGCATGATTCGGTCTTTGGCAATACGTGCATGCGCTTGCTGGGGGAGCTGGATCGTCACGACCATCCGGGGCGTTGTGCACTGCTTTGAGAGCAGTCTCGTTGGAAGTCGCACGAGACTCCGGGCTACCCTTGTCAATGATGTACTTGCGCTTGGCATAGTCGTCAAGCACCTTTCGCTCGATGTTGGTCTTCAGGTCGGTGTAGGGAATGAATTTCTTGCTTCCCTTCCAGATCGCAAGGTCTTAGTTGGGATATATGCAGAAACATCTCCTGCTTGTGTTTCGATAATAGGTAAAGCTGTTAAAGAACCACCACCTATTTTTCTATTCATTTTAGCAGCTCTTTCTAATAAACGAGAGTGTAAATAAAATACATCACCTGGGTAAGCTTCTCGACCTGGAGGTCTTCTTAATAATAAAGACATTTGTCTATAAGCTACAGCTTGTTTTGATAAATCATCATAAAAAATAACAGCATGTTTTCCATTATCTCTAAAATATTCACCTAAAGCACAACCAGTATAAGGTGCTAAATATTGTAAAGGTGCTGAATCAGAAGCAGTAGCTGCTACAATAACAGAAAAAAACATTGCATTTTTTTCTTCTAAAGTTTTAGTTAATTCAGCAATTGTTGATCTTTTTTGACCTACACCTACGTAAATACAATATAATTGATTATTTGTATCTTTTTTTAAATGAGGTTCTCTTTGATTAATTATAGTATCAATAGCAATAGAAGTTTTTCCGGTTTGTCTATCTCCAATAATTAATTCCCTTTGTCCTCTACCGATAGGAATTAAACTATCTACAGCTTTTAAACCTGTTTGTACAGGTTCTTTAACACTTTCTCTAGGCATAATACCAGGAGCTTTAACTTCTACTCTACTTTCTAATTTACTAGTAAATTTGATCTTCACCGACAATAGGTTGTCCTAAAGCATCTACCTACTCTAACTAATACTTCTGGGTCCTACAGGTACAATGAACAAAAAGATCCAAGTTCATTCTTAACAAAATTTACCTTCCTAGAATTTCTGCTAATCATTACTTAAAAACAAGCAACACCTAACAACATCAGGGTTCCAAAACTTTAAAGGCCCTTTCCC
>NW_003303616.1:89384-90458 GCF_000142945.1 Phytophthora infestans T30-4
CTTGCTTTTACTCCCTAAAAGATGGAACTAGATGCGTTACACAAGTTTTCTCGTCGACGATATTGCGCCTAATATCAAACATGTCATGGGTGAGTCAATTGCGAGGACATTGGCACACCGCTGTTGTGGGCAGCATTGGAACCAGAGTCCGGCTTTAATTATTGCGTGCTTCCTGCGAATCTAAAAAAAAAACGGATTTTACAAGCATTCATAAATGCTGGTGGAAGCTCAGATTTAAATCCAATCCCAAGAGAGGAATGTTATGTGTTGGGGGATGGAGAGCTGCTCAACCTCGCAATTATCGACAACAGTCAAAATGGTGAAATCGAAATTGGTAGTTAAACTTCGTCTTTAAGACAAGTCGCGACTGGAAGTAGTAATGGGTGCGCGAATTTACTGCTCTACAGGCTCAAATTACATCAGGCCGGCGGCACATGATATGGACGATGAATGAGATTCAACGAACCCGAAACGAATTGCTGCGCGAGCTTCAAAAGGTTCACGCCGTGATTAAACGACTGGACATCCAGTCAATCGCTTGCCAAATTCTGCCTTCTCGGAGAGTGCTACGCCAGCCACAGATTCTACGAGCTCTCAACCTTGCGCGAGAACTACCGCCGCTCGTCTCTCGAAGAGACCTAAGGACCTATACGAGCTGTGGCACTAGCATTAGCTCGGATGCAGCGGGTTGAAAGCGGCTAAGGAATTTACATCAGCTGAACGAGGCGCAAACAAGTTTGCGTACTCCAGAAGAAAAGTCTTTTGGGATCTAATTACAAAACTCGTACGCTCGTGATACACAAACGATGCTGCAATAGACCGGGTGTATCAAGCTTATGGTAGGCAACTATCAGTGTCCAGCATTTTGGTTGCTCTCCGCGCTGATCGCAGGCGTGGAGGGCATCCGAGCCTACGTTAGCTTCAACATGTACACCACAGTAGCAAATCGAAACACTAAGTTCAAATGATTAACTAATAAAATACTGGTTGCAAACACAGTTGCACAATCGATCAATATTTATACAGTACTGCATCCCGTTTTCGCGCCCTTGGCCCATTAATAAACTTCTGGAT
>NW_003303616.1:90558-91992 GCF_000142945.1 Phytophthora infestans T30-4
CCAAATGACAAAAGTTTGTTTGCTAAAAATCTAATTTATCTGCAAATCCACCCCGCGAAACGGGGTGCAGTACTGAACTCTTGTTAAAGCACACTCCATAATACAGCCAATTACAGGTCACAAATGGAACTAATCTTGCATTGACTCTTAAATTAAGCGTTATTAGAGAGCTGTAGGTTTTGAAGCTATCCGAGGTTATGGAGCTAATCGAGGGTTACGAGCTGTCCCTCCAGAAATAAACTCCTTGGAGCTAGGCGGTCCCTCATAACTCCACTGGAGTTTAGAATTGGAGCATCTCAAACTATCCACACGGAAATCTATTGTTGGCTGATCCGGAATTTGGTTAGATATTCCTTAGGCCCTGGTTCCTACCGAAGGGTCTGGGGTCTCGAAATATAAACATCCCCCTACCCCAGAGCACTTAAGTCGTAGGTCGTTTTTCGGGCAATAATTTTTTGCTGGTAAACCCTCGTCAAATTGGTAACGGTTGTGGCCGCTGTGCTCACACCACTGGTTGGCAGGTAGCAATTTGCTAAAACCACACAAAGAGAGAAGTAAGCCAACAGGAGACACGTGTACGCAGCTAAAACCCATGGAGGAGCTGCTACTCCGTGGCAGCCGCACGTATGAGCCACAGTTCAGCGCACCCCAAGGCAGCCTGAGAACGCAGATAACTGCACGACCTCGACTATCGCTGCTACAGTCCTCTCCGCCAGTACGAACGCTCTCCGCGGTGGACGCTGTGGAAGAGCAAGAGATGGCAGCTCAACACCCAGCTGTTCCTACAGGCCCGACGAAGCGGGGACGCAAGGAAAATGTATCTACAGAGCTGTGGTCGACGGATGCAACCACAGCTCTGTTTACGGCGAGGTATGATTTACTCTGTCAAGTACCATAGCAATTACTATCACATTGTCGTATTAATTATCGCTCTATAGATATGTTACAGCTAAGGATAGCTTTAACCCCCTGGTTCCCAACGTCGTAACTTACGCCATAGCAAATTTAGTATGTCGTAACTTACGACATAGAGAAAGCAACAACAGAAAATGGCTCAAACCATACTTTATTCAAGTCAATTCAGGAAAATAAGATGGGAGAGGTAAATCAAAATTGCATCAGAAACAGGCCAGGCGGGAAGGGAGACGGAGGGAACGGGAAAGAGACACGTGGATAAGGATAGGATAGGAAGGTGTAACCGTGCCATTCCAGAATTTGCGCAATGGTGCGCATCCGGTCCAGTACGCGTGGCAAGACAGATGCTGTTGCTGCTGCTGCCAGGGACATCGACTTCAAGCACTTGTGGAGACAGCTGCGAGCAGTTGGATGGTCATCGAAGAGACCAAGCGGCATCGAGACGGAGTGGAGGTACGTGACTCCGAATGGCGTCGAGGTATTTGTTGGAGAAGATGCGGTCGTGATGCATGCGATAGA
>NW_003303616.1:112768-122859 GCF_000142945.1 Phytophthora infestans T30-4
AATCTTGCAACGAACACTCGGTGCTGTATTCACCACCTTTAGCGAGATGTCTAAATCCTCTGGATCAACCTCCGATGTCTCGTTTGTAAATTTGACTGCGCACAAGACCGTGACAACGTCGTCTTAACTGGTGACGCCATCTAATCCAGTGCTGTTACTTGACGCTTTCGTTGTCACTTCAGACTTGAAACGAGCACTCGTTGGCGTATGTACAACGTTTACCGAACTCAGTAGTTCGTGTGTACGCATTACCGAGGCCTTTTTCTTACTGATATTAATGCTCAGTAGAAGTAAAGTGTACTCCATCGTATAATGCGGGGAGTACCTCAGTGAGCCAGTTGCTTGTTAAAACCCAACTGATGACGTTGTTTTGCCGTGCTGTTTGGTCTCGGGCAAAAAGCTAAATGCTGTCGAAGACGAGCCGGCAGGTTACAGCCTTGGCCTTCACTGTGAAACACTGGTGTGGGTTATTGGCAATGGATATATCCAATTATTCCGAGCTTGATCGACACCGGCTCTAGCAAGACTTTGGTTGACGCCTCGCTCCTGCAAAAGTGCGTGCTTTAGTCTCTCGGCGGTTTAAGACTCGCTTTCGACTTCCGCAAGCCAAATGACTGCGCTAGGGAAAAACCGTTGGAGCTGCAACTGCCCGAGTTCAATGAATATCGGTGGGTAAAATGGACCCCTTTGGTGGCAGAGCTGCTACCTTACAAGTTGATAGTCGGCCGTGACATTCTCGAAGCCTCAGATATGTGCTGGACTTAAAGCACGGTATGATCGCTTGGGATAGCACCGTAACGACGCTACAGGTGTTATAACCCCCGCAAACCCGGCTGCCGGCTTCCAGCACCAGCCTTAACAGCGGCAGCTAAACATCAAAGCAGCTGACTACAAGAAGGCGCCTTCGGACGACTATATTCCGAATAGGCTGTCGGCGGCCAAGCGGGCAGACCTAATTGCCTTTCTGAGTCAATGGGAAGACACGGGAAACTAGGCTCGCGGGAGAGGAGCCTTACGACATCCCCACGGTGGAACAACTGAACACTTTCACTCTAAGCCTGACCCAATCCCGCACAATCTGCTCCAGCCTACTAAGAATGCGATCCGTCTGTCTAGAAGAGCTCACGATCAGCATACAGATTCGAAAAGCCCGTGGGCATCGCCAGCCGTTTTAATACCCACGAAGGGTCAGACGCCGCGGCCCCTGTGCAACAGTCGCCAATTAAACGAGCGTCTGTGTCGGCAAAAAGTCATCGGTTTTTCTCCGCAGCCTCCTTCGCTTCACGGTGTTTACGGTAACTGATCTCAATACGGGCTACTATGCGATCCATTTGACGTACCGATCGTCACTACTGTCAGTTTCATCCTACGATTTGGTAAGTACCGCAGGCTTCGGCAACACATGGAAATCTCGACCGCCCCCGATGAATTTCAGGCTTGAATTGACCAACGCCTGGCTGATAGAGCTGTCGACGTCTGGCGTATTACACCTCGACGTCCAGAAATGCAAACGACGTAAAAGAAATGCACCCCTTCGACACCCACTTATGAGTCACCCTTTCGAATTAAGGTGCTGCTGTTCATGGAGATCAACCTCACCAAATGTGGCGTCGTTGTTCATGCTCCATGGCCGTTTGAAGCTTCCAATCCATGTATTGATGCAAGCCCTCGGAGAACGTCCGATGTGCACGTCGCACAACAGCAAGCAAGGATTGGCAGAATCTGCAATGCCCAGACATTAAAAACTGCTCCGCGCTGGTTTCGTGCACACGAGTGCTTCCTGTCATTTGGTCGGAACAGGTGCACAATTTTGGCGCCAAATCATTCTGGCTGTATTTAATTGGCGCTGAATGAGTCTAAAATGAACGATGCGCTGGGCGTGGAGTAGATCTTAGTGACTATCCAAGATCCATAAGGATCTTCTTAGAAGTGGGAGTCATGCGCATGGTAAATATGGCAGTTAGCAAGCTGAAAAATGGCCAGGTATTACTGGGCCCTCTTCACATAGTTTCGACCAATAACACTACGGAGATCGTATGGAGGTCGGCGCGGTGCACGTGACATCGAGTGCAAAAGATCAGACGTCCGGCGTCGTTGATGTCGAATCGGTGCCTAGGGTCGTGGCGTCAACAGCTCTACTGGCTGAATTAGAGTTCGTGCACTGTTATCTCTTTATCCTTCTTATCGTCAAGAAAACGCACTTTACAGCTCTACTGGCTGAGCTAGAGTTCGTGTACTATTATCTTATTATCCTTCTTATCGTCAAGAAAACGCACTTTACAGACCTCCTTCTGCGCCTCGACGTCCTTTCACACGGATGCGCGACGCAGGACTGGCTCTGAACATCTAGAAGTGTAAGTTGGCAGAAACGGAAGCCAATTATCTGACTACAAGCTTACAACGGATTCCGTTGAACGGAAGGCATCATGTCCCAATCTGACAAGATTGCGGCTATGTAGCGAATCCAAGAACCAACCAACAAGCGCCAGATTCGCCACTTCGTTGGGTTAATAAACTACTACCGAGACGTGTGGCTTCAGCGATCCCACTTGTTGGCTCCACTTTCGCAGCTGAACTCAAGCTCCGTACCGTGGAAGCGCAAGAAACTACACCGCGACGCGTTCACAAAGCCCAAAGCTCTAGCGCAGCGTCAACCGCTCCAACGCTTCCCTGACTACTCACGTCCATTCGCTATTCAAACAGACGCCTCCGGTGCTCAACTTGGTGGCATTAGCTCGCAGGATGGTAAGCCTCTTGTCTTCTATAGTTGGAAGTGGACACTGGTCGCACAACTACAGCGTCATAGAACACGAGCTCTTACTGATCGTCGAAATCCTCAAGGAGCTCAGTAGGCTACTTTTCGGTCAGCATATCACTCTCTACATGAACCGCACGAGCCTCCCGTTCGCCAGCTTCACATCGAGTCATGTTAGTCATTGAGGAAGTCGGACCCGAGATCAAGTAAATAAAAGGTAGCGAGCAGACGCACTTTCGCGCCTACCAAGTGCCGACGACTTCGACACAGACGCGATGTACAGCTTCGTGGAAGATGAAGACTTCTTTTCGCTCACGTATGAGCGCCTGGCAGACGAAGACTCATTTTCGCTCACGTATGATCGCCTGGCTTTGAAGCAACAAGATCAAGAACTTTCTGACGGTCGCCGCCGATACCCGTATTATTTCCAGATGAAGGTCATTGGTAAGCAATCGGTGTCTATCGGTATTTCTGGCCTTCTTATGGTCTCAACAGATCTACAGCGCGAAGTACTCGGCTGTTACCACGCCTCGCTACTATACTCCGGTATGACGCGTATGTACAAGACGATGAGTGCATCGATTGTTTGGCCAGGTATAAAGAAAAGTGTCGAAACCTGCGTCCGCATTTGCATCCAGTGCCAGACCTTTATACGAAGTATCAAGCGCTACGGTAAACTACCGGTACAGGTCCTGCACCGGTAGTAATAATTGCGATTATAGATTTTAATAATTGGTAGTTGGCCTTAACAATACAATCTGGTATTGGGCCAATTACTGATAATAAATATAGCAAAGGTTCCCTGGTAGGACCTGTCGAGGAAAGAAGTGCAACGCGACGCCAAGCATAATACGGTATATGCCTCAGGTGAAGATGATACCGGCAACTTCTAACATCGTTGAACGGCTATTTTCCCAGTGCAAGCTAGTGTTGACACCACAGCGCCGCTCCATGGACCCCGTCAGCTTTGAGCAGCTGGGGTTTCTTCGGTTTAACCGCGATATGTGGGATGTTAGTTTTGTAGCGGATGTTACAAGGACCAAAGCGAATAAAAAGTCTCCTTGATTTGCTCTAATCTGAATGTAAACATCTTTCATTCTTTGTGGACTTTTTATTCATAAATTTTATCCTTATGCAGTGATTTACATTAAGGTTTGGAATCGTAACAATGTAATACGGTCGGTTGGCTACGTATTAAGCTTTTATTTGAGCTTAGAAGCTAAGTATTGACACAGTAGTAGCGATTTACGTAACATCATTCATCATGCTCAGCCCTATATCTTGCCTTATCCCACAAATCAAATTAATATATTTGGATAAATCTGGAAACAGGGTCATAGTTTAGCTGAAATAATACCACAACATTATCGGTTGATACAGCATTCCGATGAGGCACTTATAAAAGTATTCTAACAAGCTGCCCAGTCAAGAAATCTATTCTTGACTCGTCATCTTGTCGAGAATAATCATGAAGATGTAACGAGCTTCAATCTTGTTCGGCCTGGCTCGCGAGGTCAATCGTATTGTTTCCGTGCTGGCTGCGTTGTGTGCCCTTAGTCCGCTTTGTACCGACTCACCAACTGTTACACGTGCTGACCGACAGGTGCTCCACTTGAGTCCTGTGCTGGAACACACCGGCTTCTACTCTTTGTATTCTTCTTACGTTAGCTAGCTTTTTACTCGCTAAATTAACATCAACGTACCTCCGTGTGTCTCTCTCTTCTCGTTGTCTCTCTCTCTCTGCGTCTCTGTATCTCTCTGTGTCTCTCGACTGTCACATACTCACGCCCTTTTGGTGCGTCCACCACAGTGTAACGCGCCTCGCGATCTCCGGAGTCACGGATCTAATCTTGCGGCTCGGTTTCACTTTCTTATAGTGCTGCTGTGTCCTGATCGCCGGTGTGTCCCTACACCTCGCGCAGTACCACCGACGCTCGTTCTAACGTAGCTTTCTTCAGAAATACCGTTACCTGGCCCACAAACAGCTTTCTACGCAGCTCTGTCGGACATCGTGTCTCCTTCCACCACGTACGCCACTCACTTGCCTCTCTTTCTGTCTCTGGTAGTCTCACTTGCTCTGCCACTGGCGCCGTTCGCCGGTACCAGTGTCTACTTCCGTCTTCCGTCGCCTCTGCACTTCGCTTCGCCGATTTAAGAGTGAAGCCGCACGCCTCCGCCTCACTCGTCTCGGTCTCAAACGGCGACCCTTCGCCCTCCGCGATCTTCGCCTCCAACCGCACACTCGCTGGATCGATTTGGGTTCACCCGACCCTCTATCGCACTCAACAACTCTACGCACCCATCTGGTTTCTGCTGTGTTGCGGGTAACTTGGGCGCAGGTAGAAGGAAGTCAGGGTAGGAAGGAGTAAAAGAAGAAGAGCTTGTGGTGGACTCGGTAAAAAAAGAAGTAAGATTAATGTTTAAGAAAGTAGCGGGCTACTAACAAGAAATTAGTATGCGGCATTCAGAAACATAGTCTAGAATTGCCGCTACCATTCATCGTACTAAAATGTTCCAGACATTTTAGTACATTATTTATTAGAGTCAAAAATACCGTGTCTCTTCATTATTAGTTTATAGAGAGCACGATGGAGAGGCGGTCCCTGTGACGGGCCCTAACCTCAACAGCCTCCCTGGATCGACATCAGGGAACGTCATTGGATAATATAATACACGTGTTTTGATTGGTCTACGAAAACCCTGCTAAAAGTGCTCAGTCAATTTACAAAATGGCTACACGAATTCGTGTTTTTTGCGTTTCTGAAGCTCCTAGAGGCCCTACAGCCAAACGGAGACCGGATTTGGACTCTACTCGCCAGGGCAGTTTTCTGGGGAGGTGGAGTCCAAATCGCCATTTGGCCACCAGGTGGCAGACTGAAAAATGACTCGAAAGTTCAAAACGAATTAGTTTTGACAGTGATAGGTTTTGAGAGTACACTTGTATTGAAGTTAATAGCAGTTACAACAAGTGGCCATCTTATCGGAGCGTGTATCTTAACTTAGAGAAGCTCAATGCCAACAGAATCGGCCCACATGACGGACAGCCTTGAATTTAGTAGAGACGACAAACGCAGATGATGCTGGGACGGCATAAGGTCTTATTCTATGGTCCGGCGCGCGGTATAGGATCAATCAGCAGCTCGGGGGCTCATCGAGCTGATCTCGTAGTCTCACATCACAATTTACATTCTACTGTCACCGCACCAGCCACACGCACGTCAAGGCCACGACACCAACAAAACTTCGGTGGTTCAACAGCCAGCTTTGGGTATTGCAACGCTTCATTCTCGCTCAGTCGGCGTCATTCAGGATACTTGTGGAGACCAGGCAGATTGGCTCGAGGCTCAGTTATTTAACGCCAGCTTTGGGGATCATGCCTCGGTCGGCGCAGGTGGCCCGGATGGACCCTACTATCGCCGTGCATCTCATTACAATGGCTGCCCCAAAGCAGTTACCTTCGACTACGATTTCTCTATATGAAATAGTACAGTTATATTTCACTAGATAGTCATCATCACATCGGAGATGCTTACTTCGACAGCCTCCCACATCGAGGAATGTGTATGATGCTCTATCTGTCGGATAGTTAGTTACCACAGGTGGCTGTTATAACAGTCCTGTACGTACATGAGCATTTACAAGAAGTAGATCTTGTTTTGATATTGATGATCTTTTTCCTTTGACTTTCATTGTCAGATTTGTCGCCTTGTGCCGTTTTGCTTTGGCAATAACTGTGCTGATTTCTTGTTTTCATTGTTATTTTGGCTACTCAGGAAAACCTTAGAGGATTAAACCTGTTCACCGTAGTGATTGTTGTTGCTATCGTTTCAGTTATACGAATTTGTAGCAGCTACTTCAGGGAAACCTTTAATTTTAAGGATCAAAACCTGTTCGCTGAATTGTTGCTGTTATCGTTTTAGCTTTACGAATTTGTAGAAGCTACCTCAGGAAAACCTTTAATTTTAAGGATCAAAACCTGTTCGCTCTGTTGTTGGCTACTCAGAAAACCTTTGAGGATACACCTGATCACCGTATTTATCTTTATATATTTGTGTAAGCGTTTTAGCTTTGTTCATTTCTTAAACTGCCATTGTTTTGCTCTTTAATATGTGGATATTTTCTTTACAATGTGTGGTTTGTTTTTTTGTTTTTCGCTGCTGAGGTCTTATAAAATTGCCTCCCAATTTCATGAAATGGTTGATATAGGTGCTGCAGTCATTTTCAATTTGTTCTGACTATTGTTATTGAGAGCTTATAGTTTTCAAATATTTTTGAAGAAAGGCTACAGCTTTTAAAAGCATAAATAACATCAAACAGTGTCATCGGTAGCGTACGCATCATATTTGCAGTAAGTGTGCAGGCTCTCGTCGTTGGGGTTATTTTTCTCCCTAGAGGCTCATCGAGTTGTTTCTCGTTTGGAAGTTTATAATTTTATTTTTACTTCGCAAGCGCTAGCGATAGATTTTGCAAACTATCGAATTCATTGTAGATGAAATTGATGCAGTAAAACTATAGTTTGCTTTCTGTAGACAGAGGCTTCTGTAGGCTTGTCTTGTAGTCATAAAGTGTTGTTTTTTTTCTCATTCTTTTGGTACTGTTATGCTGGAAATGTTTGAAACTTTTGCCAGTGACAATAAATGCTAAAGTTTGGCGAATGCATGAATAGTTTTTGGCGTTGATGCCTCCCAGTTTCATACATTTCATTAAGTATTTCTCTCTCAACGTTTGGGGTATATATATATTTTTCTTCGTACAAGCTAGGCAGCCTTTGTGAAATTTGCAATTTTGTTTTTGCATCTTGCAAATTGCATGTTTGATTTTATTCATAAATTTCTTTTGTGAATGTGGCATAAATATGTTTTGAGCAGCTAGGTAACAATGCTTGCACCAAAGCAATATTAGGAGCATCACATTTTATCTAGCTCACAGCTTTGGGGTAATTTTCTCCCTGGTGGCTCTTCGGATTGTATTCCGGATTTTATTATACTTCGAAGTAGTGAGAAGAATGCACACTATTTAGTCAATTGACAGAGACATTGCTCATGCAAAAAAGTGTTACTGCTTCGTAGGCTCAATACGCAGTGCGTATGGTACGGAGTCCAGGGAGATTCTCCTCTGGCTCAATACGCAGTGCGTATGGTACGGAGTCCAGGGAGATTCTCTTCTGGCTCGATACCGCGTGGCAGACGTGCTGCTCACCGCGTGCAGCTCGTTTGCTGGCGTAGAGGGCAACATGGCCTCCCAGCATGGCGATCTATTGCACATGCAGCGCTACAGCTCAGTGGCTGGCGCAAAGTTGGCAACGTGCTTTGATGGGGTAGGTAAACATGTAGCGACTAAAGTCATCGATGAATACCACAAAGTAACGACAGCCGCTGAGGCTATTGACGGGAAGAGGTCCACATATGTCAGAATGAATCTTTTGTAATGGTGCAGAAGAGCGTACAACATGTCTATTAGATGTAAATGGAGTCATGCACAGGCACAATCAGGGCTTGCTCCGTCTTAGTACCTTGGCTCTCAGGAGTACCCTTCGCAAGCCTGTAGCGCTCCTGTGCTTGGAGCTCACGGACTTTCGCCTCAATGCTCATCTTGTGTTCTTCGTACGGGATAAACTTCCGCACACCTTTCCAGACACGAAGGTCATCTTTCCAGCTCTTTGGCATGGAGTGGAACAGGTATAGTGACTTCTGTCCATCAGTTAAGGTAGACACGGTTGCCTCGGACGCGGCTTTCATCGCGTTTTCCAGCTCCAAGAAGAAGTTCGTGAGATCGCTGCCTTCTTCGTACTTGATCTCCATCAGGAAATGCTGGATGAAGTAGGGATCGCCATGGAAAGCTCCGCCTTCGTACTTAGTACAGATAGCTTGAAAGATGTCGAAGGCTGTTGAAAGGTTCTTGACCAGACGGATATGAGTATCGTCCATCGTCTTCATCAAGAATGCCTTGGTCTGCGCTTCCATACGACGGAGTTGGCGAGCAGATGGAGGAACAGGTCTTTCCACCTTAGTTCGCTTACGATCACGTCCAGTCTTGCGTTGGGCGAACGGGCGGACAGTAGGTAGATCACTCATCTGGATCTTCTTTTTAGGTGGGTTGCTGTCGTCTTCATCACTTGGTTGAAGCTCTTCCGAGCTGTCCTCGAAGTCGACCTCATCGGAGTCGATTTCGACGGACACTGCCGGCTTGGGCGTATCTTCATCGTCGGACATGTCGGTACCGCTTGCAGAGACTTCATCTTCATCATCACTGACCCCATTGTAGTACTTTTTGGTGACGAAACCGAGGAGATGCTTGCCGTCTAGCGAAGCACGTACTCGGGCCTTCCAGACGTCGAAGTTGCGAGGACCGGTAAGTCGAGGGAAGTCGTCACTTGAGGCTTGGCTGGGACTCAAGACCTGTTGAGTCAGGTGGCGCTTTGCGTTTGAGCGTTGGGTTCATAACCTGTTGCGGGTAACTTGGGCGCAGGTAGAAGGAAGTCAGGGTAGGAAGGAGTAAAAGAAGAAGAGCTTGTGGTGGACTCGGTAAAAAAAGAAGTAAGATTAATGTTTAAGAAAGTAGCGGGCTACTAACAAGAAATTAGTATGCGGCATTCAGAAACATAGTCTAGAATTGCCGCTACCATTCATCGTACTAAAATGTTCCAGACATTTTAGTACATTATTTATTAGAGTCAAAAATACCGTGTCTCTTCATTATTAGTTTATAGAGAGCACGATGGAGAGGCGGTCCCTGTGACGGGCCCTAACCTCAACATGCTGGAAGGTCTCGCCTGCGGCTGTCGTGCTTCGAGCGGTGCTAACCGCCGATCCCTTACGCAGATAAGAATTGTATGCCCAGCCTCTGACATAGTGCACCGCTAAGCAGCAACTACATTTCCAGACTTGCCGGCGTAGACTTGCCACGTAAAAGCAAACGAATCACGTAACTCAACGCACTTGCAAACAGAAGAAGATAAAAAAACGAATCTATCTGACAACCTGGAGCAACGTTTTATGGAATTGGACAAGGAAGCAGCTGAATTACCCTGGTGCCGGCCTTTCTAGGAGGCTCTCGATGATAAGACGAACTCAGAAGAATAACTTCAGAATTCGAAGATAGCCCAGACTATTCGTTGCAGATAGAATGGACGCTAAGAAAATTAGTCGAAGACGGGCAATACTACTATTTAGCTTCTTGGCTAGGGTTTTAAGAATTAACCTGGCAGCCGTCGTCAGACCTACCACGGAACATGATAACGACTTTTAATAATGAGGAGCTTGGTGTGGCTTGGTCAGTTGGCTATCGGGCCAGCATACTCACGGGGATCGTGGCTGGTGCAAGAGTACACAATAGG
>NW_003303616.1:122988-128142 GCF_000142945.1 Phytophthora infestans T30-4
GCACTGCAGTAGAGGTGTAAGCGTTTGCTAGAAAGGCGAACTGAGCCGATACCGTTACTGAGCTGTTAAGTTCGTGCTCAACAATCATCCAACGGGCTATAAACACTTTCTCTCGTAAGCAGCTGCTCAGAAAATCCTTGCCAAAATGATAATCTTTATATCGATAGGGGGGGGGCTGAGCTACAGTGTGGTTTATAAAATAACCATGAGTTCTTTGGTGTTGCTTTTCGTCGCTCAAATATTTTTCTAACATATCTCCAACCTGCGTGTTCCAGGCGATATGATGGTGTTAGTGGTACGTCGTCATGAGAGCTGCCTGAGTTTATTGATGAATGAAAATGCATGAATGAACATAGATGAGGAGCCCAGTATTTGAAGCTTATCAGTACATGTAGTACCGTACGAAGAATTTCAGAGATATAAGGCCACTTTTTATTCAAATTAATTTTTAACGCTGACACAACGCTTTTAGTAGCTCTGATTCGTTCGAATGAACCACTCATAGGCGCGTAGCACGTTTCATTTTGATTTGTTGTAAAAGCTCTCGTGATTCTCGAGATACGGACGTCTGAAGAAATCATTTTTTTATTTTGGACCAGCAAAATGACTGTTTTGGTGCCTCTAGACCTTACCAAACGCAAGAATCTGACACCGAAAGAGCGAGAGTACGCTCTGTCTCTAATGTACGGGTCGCGACGACCATGACAGTGCCAGACAAGACCTACGCCCGCGTTTCGGCTCTCCTCGAGTGTTCAGAGCGCCAAATTCACCGTCTGTGGAAGAAAGCTCGTGATGGGGTGAAGAGCGGCAAGTTGTGCGATGTGGATAGCGGTAGGAAGGGGCGCAGTGGTAGGAAGTCACCGGTAGAAGGCGAATTTCCCCGAGAGCTCGCAGAGAAGATCGCGCTTACGCCACTCCATCTGCGAACGAACCTTCGAGCTTTAGCGGAGCAACTCGGTATTGCCAAATCTACGCTGCATGTGTACCTACAATCTGGGTTGTTTCGGAGTCATCACGCTCGACTAAAACCTCAACTCACGGATGAGCAGCGCGTCGCAAGGATGGAGCTCGCTCTAAAGTTTGTGGAACCTTCTGCTCGTGGTGGATATGAATTTGACTATCTTCTCAATTACGTGCATTTGGACAAAAAATGTTTTTTTTTCGAAAAAAAAGAGAACACCCGCTATTACTTAGCTCCAGATGAGCCCGCTCCCCACATTACCGTGCACAGCAAAACCTTTGTGGTGAAGGTGATGATTCTCGTCGCGATTGCGCGCCCGCGGTGGGTGGCTGAGCAGAACACGATCTGGGATGGCAAAATAGGCACATGGCCTTTCGTGGTGTACGAACCTGCGCTGCGAAAGAGCAAGAGCAGGGCCGCTGGTACGCTTGAGCTCAGCACATATACGGTGGATCGTGACATATACGGTGCTTGCTTGGTCCATTCGGTCATCCCAGAGATCAAGCGACTATGGCCGTCTGGGAAGTGTGTCCGCCATCAACAAGACAATGTGAGACCGCATGTCTTACTGGACGACGTGGCCGTGATGGCAGCCTGTACTGGCGAAGGTTGGGACATGACCCTCACTGCTCAACACGCTAATTCGCCGGACTACAACGTGCTAGACTTGGGGTTCTTTGCGTCACTTCAGACACTGCAGCATCGCTAAAAACGCCCGCACGATCGAAGAGCTAGTGAACAACGTCGATGACGCTTTCCGAGCGCTTCCTTACGAGAATATAGACCGCGTATTCATGACGCGCAATCGGTATTTGAGGCTTCCCTCAAGGTAGACGGGGGTTATAGCTACCGAATTCCGCATGAGAACAAGAAGAAGCTACTAAATGGCGCTGTACGTGGCTTGCTTCCTCAAAACCTTGGCCGTGTTTCCGCAGTTTACCACAATGCGAAGAGTAGACTAAGTTCGGCTGTTTGTAGCAACCCAACAACAAATCGCACTTAATATTAAGCTGGTCTTTTATTTCTGGTCATGCTTAACTATGGGACCGGCCTTATATTTCTGGACAGAGAAGTAAATTGGAGCAGGTCCATAAACGCATAAACAGTCGCATCAGAAAAAAAACATTCTAAATAAAGTATGAAGCCGCTCACAATCCGTATCAATCGCTGCTTGTTGCTGTTGAGACAGGTGGCGCTTTGCATTGAGCGTTGGGCTTATAGCCTCTCGGAGGGATGATTTGCGCAGAGTTATTAGGGCAGTACAGTATGGAGTGAGGCCAAAAGTAGCGTAGTCTAGGCGGCCATAGTGGAGAGGAAGTCTTGAGTGTAGAAGGAGAAGACACTTGTGTTGGACTTGGTAAAAGGAGAAGTGATGAATTATAGAGTCTGGTGTTCTGGGGGGGGGGGGGTTACTCTCCACCAACCCGTCCAGTTATATACGCTTTCTCTATATGAAATAGCACAATTATATTCCACTAGATAGTCATCATCACACTACTTCTACAGCCTCCCACATCGAGGAATGTGTATGATGCTCTATCTGTCGGATAGTATTTAATGTACCACAGGTCGCTGTTTAGAACAGCCCTGTACGCACATGAACATTTACCAGAAGTAGGTCTTGTTTTTGATATTGATGATATTTTCCTTTGACTTTCACTGTCAGATTTGTCATTTTGTTGCCGCTTTTGTTTTGGCAGCGACTGTGCTGATTTCATGTTTGCATTGTTATTTTGGCTACTCAGGAAAACCTTAGAGGATTAGACCTGTTCACGGTAGTGATTGTTGTTATTATCGTTTTAGTTATACGAATTTGTAGCAGCTACTTCAGGAAACCTTTAATTTTAAGGATCAAAACCTGTTCGCTGAATTGTTGCTGTTATCGTTTTAGTTATACGAATTTGTAGAAGCTACTCCAGGAAAATCTTTAATTTTGAGGATCAAAACCTGTTCGCTCTGTTGTTGCTATAATCGTTTTAGCTATACGAATTTGAAGAAGCTACTTCAGGAAAACCTTTATTTTTAAGGATCAAAACCTGTTCGCTCTGTTGTTGGCTACTCAGGGAACATTTGAGGCTACACCTGTTCACCAAATGTATCTCTATATATTTTGTGTAAGCGTTTAGCTTTGTTCATTTCTTAAACTGCCATTGTTTTGCTCTTTCACGTGTGGATATTTCTTCACAATGTGTGATTTCGTTTTTGTTTTTCGTTAGAATTGCCTCTCAATTTCATGAAATGGTTGATATAGGTGTTGCAGTGATTTTCAAATTGTTCTGACTATTTTTACTGAGACTTTACAGTTTTCATATAATTTTGAAGAAAGGCTACAGCATTTTAAAAGCATGAATAACATCAAACAGTGTCATCGGTAGCGTACGCATCATATTTGCAGTAAGTGCGCAAGCTCTCGTCGTTGAGGTTATTTTACTCCCCAGAGACTTATCGAGCTGTTTCTCGTTTGGAAGTTTATAATTATACTTTTTTCTTCGCAAGCGCTAGCGATAGATTTGCAAACTTTCAATTTCATTGTAGATGGAATTGATGCAGTAAAACTATAGTTTGTTCTCTGTAGACAGAGGCTTTTGTAAGCCTGCCTTGTAGTCATAAAGTGTTGAATATTTATTTTCTCATTCTTTTGTTATGCTGGAAATGTTTGAAACTTTTGCCAGTGACAATAAATGTTAAAGTTTGGCGAACGCATGAATCGTTTTTGGCATTGATGCCTCCCAGTTTCATACATTTCTTCAAGTATTTGTCTCTCAACGTTTGGGGTATTTTTTTTGTCGTACAAGCTAGGCAGCCTTTGTGAAATTTGTAATTTTGTATTTGCATCATGCAAATTGCATGTTTGATTTTGTACATTATATTTCTTTTGTGAATGTAGCATAAATGAGTTTTGAGCTGCTAGGTAACAATGCTTGCACCAAAGCAATATTCTCAGTCGGACACACTTCACTCACATTTTTCCTAGCTCACATTTTCGGGGCATTTTTCTCTCTAGTGCTCTTCGGATTGTATTCCGGATTTATTATAGTTCTTTAGTTAGAAGCATGCACACTATTTAGTCAATTATCAGAGACATTGCTCATGCAAAAAAGTGTTATGGCTCGGTAAGCATAGATAGAGGCATTGTTAGCATATCTTTACTGTTCAGGAAGCTTAATGTCCGACAAAAGCTTGGTAGTATGCCATTCATTATCTGTCGAGACATTTTACGGCAGGGGCTTATACGGCTCACCGGCAAAACACGCCCACTGTCTAGAAATAAAAAAAATAGAAATGAAATAATATATTATTCATTTCTTATAATGGCAACTACCAGACCAGCAAAGTATTGACCGATTGAAGCCTTTGGCGAAAAAAAAAACATGATCGCCACATGTACTAATCCAAGTAGGAGTCGAGCTTGTCCTTGGTCATGCCTCGCATGCTTTTAATGTGGCGCTTGATACGGGTCTCCCACAGCCCCTCAATAGTATTAGTATGTGTTCCCGTTACCGTGTCTACAAAGTTGAGGCTGTGGTTGACCCAGCTATGCGTGTAGTTCATAGACGGTTGTTCTCGAGAGTATGTTGCTTGCTGCCACGTTCACAAACGTACGTAGCGAACATGTCGGATATGATCTTAGTTCTACAAAATAAAATTAAATGAGGCACCGATTACCAAAAAAGTTAATAAACTTACCGTGGCTTGATAAACTTCTTGATTATGGGAAGAAGTGTCTACTTTGTTTGTTTGTCGTATATGATCCGTCTAAACCATCGGCCAGTCCCGCGCTCCACACCACCAAAAAGCTAGTATTCCTGGTAGTGGCGGCCTCTATTGTATTTACGCTTCTTGGCCAGGCTAGTCTCGTCAATCTCCACCATATGACCGTCACCTCCAATCTACACGCAAGATACCAGCAAGGTTAGAGCAGCTTAAGCATAGTAATTGTGACACTTTACCTTTAACTCGGTCGTCAGGAGTTCCGTCGAGCACGTTCCGCGGCAGTACGCATACCAGTCGCGCACTGTGCGTTCGCTCGCCTCGGCCATTTACATTGCCTGCGCCTGAGAGAGCCTCATGGTCCAGGCCAAGAGAAGGCGGACGGCCCGGTGTAGCTTTAGCTTGGCATCGTTGAAGAATGAACGGATCAGCATGCCAATGGATTGTTCTTTTCCATCAGCTTGCTTAGTTCTGCGAGAGCA
>NW_003303616.1:128242-131116 GCF_000142945.1 Phytophthora infestans T30-4
CAACCAGTGTACGATTTATTGAATATCACATCGGTTCCTTTGAACTGAAAGCTCACTTTATACTCACCTACCATTTAAATATAAAACCGACGGCCGAACATGTCAAGAAGTGTGCACAGATCCCACAATGTATCCACCATCAGATCAAATAGCGGTTTTCTATTGGCTCCCGATTGAACAGAACTCGGTCAAAACCTCCTACCAAGCACTACCCGTAATTTTCGCTATCACTGGAAGTGGCCATCTCTAGGTTTTAGCCAGCCATCTTTGGCGACAAACAGCGCGCGCCAAACCTGGGCCGCGCGCAGTGGAAGAATTTGGCCAGTTCCTAACTAACGGTTTAGTGAGGAGGAACAGGGCAATTTCTTCTCTGCGCGCGCCACTACGAAGTCGCTATACGCCTTGTAAGTGTTCTTATCTTATTAGCCTTACGGTTATCTTATTCCTCAGTTCTATTATCTCTTTTACGCTTACGGAATATTATCTTCTTTTTTAGAGCTGGCGGAATGCACTTACCATCGTTCCAAGTGTCGTGCCAAATCTGCGCACATGTTAGCGAGTTACCGCTTTCGACGCGCCGTACTTGACGGCAAAGCGGCACCCGTCCACCAAACGCGTCACTGCATTCCTGGCAGAAGAAGCTGGTCTCAAATGACTTGGTATTGGCATCGGAGTACGCGGAGCACACTTTGCACAAGTATTGTCTTCGTTTGTGCTGCGTTTACTTTGTGTAGTAATCGTCTGTGTTCACTAACGAGTGTTGTTGGCGGGGTATAGGCCCTGAAACTAGATCCTCTGCGCTGAGATGCGTCTCGAAGTTGATTGTACGCAGCGCCAGTAGCTGTACATACAAGCGGCGCAGGTATTCTGTGTGTGTAGGTGGCTTCTTTCCTCTCTTCTTGACTGTAATGCAGTGAACAAGGTAACCATTGACAACGGGCCATGTCTACGATACACAGGAATAGCTGCTTGTAATACTTCGGAGCGAAATGTACTTTTGAATACTGTAGCGGTGAAGTCGTAGCTGGTCGTGGACATCAACTCCACCCATACCGAGGCCGTAGTCCACGACCAGCTGTGGACACGGAGCTGGAGTGCGGGTTCCATCCTTCTGTGTGCGGAGAACACTGGTGCGACGCGTGCTACATCCTGTAGCGAGCATGTTCACTGGCTTGGAATCCATCCAGCTCAGTGCGACGAGCTCGGTGTGGTCTCGCGCTTGGGCAATACGGTAGGTTCCACGTGGCATGCGCTGTGGTCTTTTCTTTTGCGTGAAGTGAATTGGGCACCAACCTAACCTGTCGGTCCGTGTAGTCCCGACGTGGTACAAGTCCATGTCCAGCAGCTTCAGACTGAGCGATACGGTCGAGTAAAAACTGTCGGTAACAATCAGTCGCTTCTTCGGCTGGTCCATCAACACCTTCGAGATATTTCTTACGACAGCTTTTGGGCCAAGTCCCAGTGTGTCTGTTGGTGCTTTTCTCTTCTTCTGCTTCGATTTGTCAGCTCCACAGTAGATTTCCACTCTAAGTTATATCACATACCATAAGTACACACCATGCTAATCTGTATCCTCCAGAATAGGATGTTCGGTAATATTTAGAATAGCTTGTCTTACATCGCGCAGTACGCGGTGTCAGCACAGCACGTCATGTAGAATTTGGTGCCATACTTGTAGGGCTTGTCTGGCATGAAGACGCGCATTGGGTTGTATTTGCTTCGATTAGCCATCATACCTTCGTCAAAAGAGATTACTTTTCCGAGGCGATATCCACGGCGAAATGTTTTCTCAACAGCTTGCAGTAGCGGTCGAACTTTCAGGCCGTATTCACAAACACTCCACCTTGTTCATTGTTGTTAAAGTGGAGAAACTTCAAGATCGATACGAAGCGATCACGCTTCATGAAGCGCGAGAACGTTCCTCGTGGAACAGCACCATCTTCATCGGTAGACCAATGTTTGGCAAATCCATCTCGAATCGGTGCTATTGCGCGAGCAAAGAGTAATGCTACGACGTGTACGATCTCATGGGGCTGTATATCCTTGAACTTATTCAGCCCTTCTGCAATATCCGCCAAATCAGGAACACTGATGCGAGGATCCTTGGCCTGCCGAGCCAGCAACTTGTTCCTACGTGACGTGGCAATGACGGTGATATTCTGGGTTCTGTATCTGTTCGTCGCTTTGGCGATATGACTCCATAGTTCCTTTGGTAAGAGGTAAAAGAACATCCCCAATGGAGAATCTGCGTACGCAACTGCAGAACGCGTAGGCCCAAATTCCCCGTCATAATAGTCCGCAGTCGCATCAACTTGAAAATCCTCTACATTGTTGCAAATATGTCATATACAGATTTAGTTTATATGCGTTTTAAGTTATTATGTGCTATCAGGGCTTACCGCTGTGGTCTTCGTCATACGTCACCCATCCATTCCCAGCGATATCACGTAAGTCATCTTCCGTAAACCCCAACAGTTCAGATTCAGAGACGTCTTCAGTCATTGGGACATCTTCAACATCGTTGGCACCTTCTAGAGAAGACGTAGTCCCCTCATTGTCTTCCAATATCCCATCATCATCTGCATCTGAATCGGAATCGCAGAAGTCAGCGCTATCCACCAAGTTCACATCGTCATCATCTGTCGGGCCAAACAGCGGCTTCTTTCGGAGACTCTCCATGAAGTTATTCCTGTTGAACACGTCCAAATCTACGAAGTTTTCAGTCTCGTTCAGATCGTCGCTCTCATTTTTGCATTCTTCTTCATCTGTCGCGTTCTCCCTGGGATGCAATTCTGTATCAACCTGAACAACATCATCTGCTCCATCACCTTGTTCTGTAGCATCTGTCATACCGGCTGGTTCTGTCGCTTGAGA
>NW_003303616.1:131216-136282 GCF_000142945.1 Phytophthora infestans T30-4
CTTTAACGTCAAACCTTATACATTTAAAGCACGTTCCTGTGGAATTAAAAAAAAAAGAAGGTGTTGATATTTTAGTTTTTAATCGCCGAGGAAGAGCAACCCATGTCCTGATTACGAACGTACGACAGACGTCAGTCTGGTGCCCACCTCACTTTTATGTGATAAAATGGCAGCCACATGGAGTACTGGCCAATGAGGGATATGTCCGCGTGACCTCGGCGTAGTACCGTGACTGGCAGATATTGGCCTTTGAGTCGGCGATGGATAAAGATTTGCTGCAGAAAGAACAACGACTGTACGACGACTGGTTGTCACACCAGCCGCCAGCTGTGGAAAGACGAAAATACCCAACTCCGACGGCGGTGGAAAGACGACCTCCTCCAGTGGAAAGTGGACCAGAATTAACATGCGCCGAACGCTGGAGAAGGATCGAAGCCGACGCTGAAGCCGGCGACTACGAGAAGCGTCGCGGTAACGCAGACGTCATATCGACTTCAGGGGTGACAAGGGGTGACCCGGCTATAAACTCAGCGTTCAAGCTGGAAGACGTCCGAGCGGATCGTACGCCGGTGCTACATGATGGCCAAGATGTCTCCTATCAGCTGTCCAAGTTTGAAGACGATGGCGTCATTTCTGACGTCGACACGAACTCAGCGGTTGAAGGAACAAGCGAAGTAAGGGCCAAGGAAGACGTGTCGGCGACTGAAGACTCAGCTATAATGGAAGGAGACCTTGAAGGACGCCCGAAACGCGCCCTAAGTGACGCCCCAACCCGTTGCTGACAACCGAGCCAAGTTTGGAGTCATTAGACCAAGTTCCGCAGCCGTGGTGAACTCAGCGATGGGTACACCGGAAGCCTGCATTATCCAGTCGGGGGCAGTGGACTCGGCGTCAGCAGATCTAAACACTGAGAGTGTTTCGGACGTGGCCATAGCATGTTGTCAGGATGTCAACTATGCCGAAGACGCGTTTGCATGCATGAAAGTTAGTTCTGCCGTCACAACCAACTCAGCGGATAATAACTCCGACGCGACCAAGGACTATGATTGTCGGGAGGTATTACTACCTGAAGGAATAAAGCCGAGCGACGACCCAGCTACGGCGGACTCAGCGTTGGAGACTATGGAGACTACGACCGGTCCGGAAGTGGTTAGACAGCGTGACGATGATACCATCTACCTCGGAGCCAAGTTTGAAAATGCAGGAGTCAGATCGACCATCGCAGTGAACTCAGCGAATACGGGCCCTGACGCAGCCGACAACTATGAATTACCAGAGGTATCACTGTTGGAAGGTACTATAGCTGAGGTCGGAGTGACGAACTCAGCGGCGACGGTGTTCGACCCCGGCGGAATTGACTACGGTTTAAGACAAGCTGAAGATGACGAGTGCAACTCGACGAGAGACCCAACGGAAACCCTAAGACAACACTACTTGGCTATCGCCGCGACCGAAGACGAGCAAGAGGATGATGTTGACGATGGTACGACCAACGCCTTTGAGCGTAGTGGAACAGATCTGGAATTGACGGACTACGCTCACGAGCTGGCCTTCCTTCCCGACCTCACTGAAGTTGAACCTACCGACCTCGACTATGGCGCTGCAAACGCGAAGTCGAGTAGTCATACGCCAGCACAGTCGGCTCAATTGGTGGCAGAGCTACAAAAGCACGAAGGGATAAATGATTTCAAGTGGTAATACCCTGCCGCCTCCAGCGTACGGAGCATTGTGCGACATCGATTTTCAAGGACACGCACCCATTAAGCAGAGAGCTCGGCGGATACCTCTCCGCCACTTGAGCAAACTTTACGAGTTGTTGAAGGATTGCTTCTGCTTCGAGCTGGGCTGATATCATTCTCGGGCAGCCCTTGGGCCTCGCCAGTGGTGATAGTGCTCAAGAAAAATGGTGTGGATATTCGGCTATGCATTGACTATAAACTAGTTAATGCGGTTACGACACCGATGGAATACGCTATGCCACTAGTCGATGACCTGCTTACTGAATTGGAAAGTTACTTGTGCTTTTGCTCGCTCGATGCTGCGAGTGGATTCTAGGCAGTCTTGATGACACGCCGAGCTCGGTAGATCTCAGCGTTCGTCTGTGCACTTATACACTTCTATAAGTGTTTACGCATGTCGTTTGGATTAAAAAATGCGCCTAATGTATTTAACCAGCGAACTGCATCTCACACGCCTCTATGTGGGATACGCTCCTAAACCAAAGGGAGGATGGCAGCTGTTTGCCGAACGAATGGCTATTGCTGAAGCCGAGTCGGGTACTCGGCGAGTCGAGCTCCGCGGAGTCAGCGATTCAACGCAGAGTCAGCTGACGAAGTTTGAAGCTGACCACCAATCACAGGCTGACTGCGATCCGGTCCAAGACCTGGTCAACGGACCGGACGGCGACATGTTTGCTAATGGAGAACCAGACCAGTCTTCCTTGATTCCGGTGTTCAAGCGGAGGTCGTTTGTCGACGATATCTGTTTTGGAGGTGAGACGTTCGACGCCTGCTTGGAGACACTCGACCGATTACTAGCCCGGTTCACAGAATGTCGAATTAGCATCAGCTTTACCAAGAGTATCTTTGTCCAACCCAAAATTTATTTCCTATCGCACGAGATTACGCCGAGTGGCATACGCGCTGATGCGAAGAAGATAGCCGCGATCGCCGAGCTCGCCTTCCGGAAATCAAAGAAGGGGATGCAAGCTTTCCTCGGTGCCCTCAACTATTACGGCCGATTCATCCAGAACTTGGCTGTTTACGGAGCAGTACTCTATCAGCTAAAGGACACGGACTTTGGTCCTGGGGCTGACTTGGCGTCAGCAAAAGCGTCATTCGCCGAGCTCAAAAGACGGGTAGCAGAAGCTCCAATTCTGCGTCATTTCGACTCGGCGAAAGAAGTCCACATAATGTTGTACGCCAATAACTGGGCACTGAGCAGTACATTGATGCAACCGCACGACGACAGGCTGCACCCAGTTCGCTTCTGCGGACGCGTACTAAAGGAGAATGAACTCAGCTATCATCCCGCTGACAAAAAAGTAGTCGCGCTGTTACAATTGCTGAAAGGGTGCTACACTCTCTTGGCGGGGAAGACGCTACACATCTACACCCGTTTCTCCACGCTGGAGTGGGTGTTAAGTCAGAGTCGCTGTACGGCCGCGCAGTCAGTTTCGCAGTTATGTTGTCGCCCTACGATTTGAAGGGGAAGCGAGTACGTGAACGAGATGTAGAGTTCGCCCAGCTGCTCCAGGCGTCGATAACCCCGTTTATCAGACTCGACGATTTCTTGAAGCACCTTGCGCCTCTCTCCAAGAACTCGGCGACAGTTCGAATGGACCCAGAACTGCTATACGCTCGAATACCAGCTGACTTTGCGGGATGCGTGCTGTCATTTGATGGCTCAGCGACGACAGCTAAATACGGCGGGTATGGAAGTTGTTCGTGGATACTGTGGCGCCTTCCGAATTGGGAAATTGAGATCGCTGCGAGTGCGTACCTGTCGTCCACCACAGTCAACATCGCCGAGTACACCGGCATGAACAATGGAGTCTTGGCGGCGGTTGACCGAGGGATACCCGATCTGATTATCGTGGGTGACTCCCGGTTGCAATCCAGCAATCCATGGGGGTGATAGCATGCAAGAAGGAAACGTTGCGAGTGGAGCTAGCTCGACACAAGAATCTCACGAAGCAACTCAACTCGGTCCGGTATCGACACATAGCGCGACACTATAACGCAGCGGCTGATTCTCTCGCTACACTGTCTACGGTAATTAGTCTGACCGAGACTATTTTGTGTGTATGGTTTCTCAGGTCATACACATTAAATAGTCTGACACAGACTATTTAAGTGCTAAGACTATTTTTGAATTTCGACCGGTCACAAAAAAATACACAAAACGTGAGACTCGAACCGTCAAATCTCAGCATGGAGGGTCGTCGCTCAGACGACTGCTCCAACTAAGACTAAATCTTCGTTCTTTCCAATGTGTTATCTATGTTAGCAAATGACCCCCTTGCTGTATTTTTACGCGTTTTCCGTGTCAACAGGCTCGCCTTCAAAATGGGCCTCGTGCTTCTTGATGATGTCTTGGAGATGCGGGTAAAGCTGAGAAACCGACCACGTCCCGTCGATGCCGAGGGACAGACCCGCATCGCATCATTGCCTTTCGCGCGTATGACATTCCGTTCTTATCCCTTTGAAGATTGACCGCCTTGACCGCATCTGAAGCGAGTTTTGCAAGAAAAACATCTTATCTGGGTTTTGAAGCTTGCCTGACCACGGGTCATCCTTGCGAACCTTGTTTTGCCACCCGTTCTCCTTGATCAACTCCATCTTCTTCTCGTTCCACTTGACTTTCCACGCGTCCTTGATCTTGGAAATGACGAACGAGTCAGCTGGCTGGCACAGATCCGTCGCGTTTGGCGGAAAGAACTTGAGGTTGGAGTTGATAGCGTCGAGCTCTGAACGACATTCTTCCGCTTCCAAATGGCCGGAGCAGTTGTCGAGGAAGTTCGTCTTCTTGCGCCCATGAACGTCTGCTCTCATCGCCCTCCTTTCTTTTAGGTACTCTCGAAACAGCTTTTGAGTCATCCACCCCTTCTTGCTTGAGCGATAGCAGACGCCGGGGATCTTGTCTGGAACTCCGTGAATAGGATAGTTCCCCGCCGAATTCATGAAGATCATCATTGGTGGGTGAACCCGAGCGCTTGGGCCTCCTGAGAGTCGCACGACCATCGTCATTCCTTCACCTCCGGAGACCACGTCAGCATACTTCACAGTCTCGTCGCCACAAAACCCAAGCGTCTTGCCGTTGTCGAAGGCGACAACGAAATGAGTTTCGTCGATGTTCTCGATCGCGTTTTCATCGAGCGATCCGTCGGCAAACCCACGCTGAAGCTCGCCTAGGTGAAACGCCACTTCCTTCTCGATGTGCTGAAGCTTGGCCTGGCTGAGCTGCTTTTTCCCTGTCTGGGCCCTGATAACAATCTGGTGTGCCTCCATAAAGCCCTGAACCCAGCGAGGGGTGATTTTGTCGATGATCAGCGCACCTTTTGGGTC
>NW_003303616.1:136382-139909 GCF_000142945.1 Phytophthora infestans T30-4
ACACCAGTTTATACGATATTTGTCCCGGGCTTGCACGCAGCCGAATTTGCTAACGAATCATCGGTGGTTGGTGCAGAATACTCATACCTCGTACTGAAAGTGGTGTATACGGCACGGAGTGTGCGTTCCGAGATTGGAGCGAATGCCGGACTGTCAAGACAACGGTCATCCGAGGAGCTGAACAAAAGTCAATAGCCCAATATGTCGGCTGCCTGCGCATTCAATATTGGGGAGCAAAGAGTCGGCAGGCGTTCCTAGCGAGAGGAGAGCAGCGAAGAAGGGGATGGACCCAGTACCGAGAGCTCAAATCGAAGCGGATGCCGACGTTGCGTTGAGGGAAGAGTCCGTCGCGACTTTGGACGAAACGTTCATGTCGGGTGCTCGCGTGCTAACAGCCGAAGGAAATAAAGCAACGGAGGACACAAGAAGTGATTTCTGCGAGCACCCAGCTAACAACATCGGTCTGGAAGACAACGCAAAGGGCTTGGCCTTCCTGCCTTACCGAAGAACCAACACGACGATAGACTACAATGCACCCAATGTTGCTGATCCCAAGCTGTCGACCGATTGCTGAGAGCGTATAGCTCCAACGCTTAAGAACCACGAGCACATCATGATTGCTAGTGGCAACGCACCGCCGCCGCCAGCCTACGGCGCCGTATGCGATATCGACACGCAGGGGCATGCCCCAATCGAACAGCGTGCCCGACGCGTGCTGCTACGGACTTTGTTGAGAGCAGGATTGATCGTCTTTTCAAGCAGTCCATGGGCAACGCTGATCGTGATTGTGATGAAAAAGAACGGGCTGGACATCCGGCTCTGCATTGATTACAAGATGGTGAGTGCCATCACCGCAATCATGGAGTATGCAATGCCGCTAGTCGACAATTTGTTGACTGATCTCGAGTGCTACCTATGGTTTTGCTCGCTGGATGCTGCAAGCGGCTTCTGAGCCCGTCATGATGACCTTGTGAGCACGTAAAGTATCGGCGTTTGTATGTGCACTAGGACACTTCGAGTGGTTACGCATGGCCTTCGGGCTAAGGGACGCGCCGATGATCTACACAGTAGATGCCATGTAATACATTTTATATGAAACGCGCTACACTCTGTAGGTGCGTCAGCACTACTAGCAGCTCCATAGTCAGCTAACCGTATGCTCGGCTCTAAGCCTCGCGTTGCCCCCCCCCCACCGTACAAAACACAAAGATAGGAAGGAAAATAAGGGCCTAAAAGGGAGTATATTCTAATCATTTGATCCTCTTCTGCTTCTTTTGCTCGATATACTTGGCGGTTCGGGCGGTCAGCTTGCGAGGGTGGCTTCGCTTATTTTTTTTCCTTGGTGCAACAGTCAGGACCCATCGCCTTCTTGATGTTTGCCATGCTTTCCTGGCATCGCACTTCGGCCGAATTAGGTGGGGAGGGCTTTTCCTCCCAGAACTCAACCGCTTTTGGGATGTTCTCGCAGGCAATACAGCGCCGTACGATGCCCCACCCGCTGATTGTGCGGAACGTGTAGCCGTACTGCAGTTTCCTACAGCAGACTCAAGGCGCCCGAGAATCTGTCGCAGACCGCTGCCGATTCAGCAGAAGCAGGTCAATCTTGGTTTTGCTCGACGTGGGCCTCGCCATGTTGCAAACTGTGGGCAAACTCTTACGATTACCAACGTGCCTAAAATATTAGGTATTCTTAGGATATTTACTGCTGGGTGTATTTTTATTAAGCGAAATCTATAGTAGCCTTATTTTATCATAAGTACTATATTATTTAAATCATAAAATACGTCAGAAATATCAGCCAATACACGGCCATTTAATGCTGGTACCCGTAATTAAACAAATAATAAAATTTTGCAATCGCTTCAATAATGTTTTTTTTTCCTTTTTGCGAGCACAACTTAGTTTTTAAACAATAGCTATAATTTTAAACTCTGGTACCATGCGCGCGTGCGATACCTTGGTATAGCTATCGCAAAGGTTGTGAAGCCTCCGTTAATTAAACTTCGAATAGTTTAATAATAAAACTATCATCTCTAGTTTGAGAAGTGTGTGGAAAATAACATCGCAGAGCTCTTACAAAATGCGGGCTCTAAAGCCTACATAAATAATATCAATACTATCGTCTACTTTGAAAGGTGTGTGAAAAAAAACAGAGCTCTTACAAAATGAGGGGTTGTTTTGCCCGATTTACTGTATATACGGAAGGTTGGAGTAGCTAAATGTAAATAATCAATCGTTAACGCAGTTTGCATCCAATCGGTGCGCTTCGTGCTCGGCAGAAGTGTGTACCTCACGTCCAATCGCGAGGGCGAGGGACGGTCTGATCGTCCAGTCAGTGTCGCAGGTCCGCAAATATCGCCCAATCAGGGCGTGAGTTATTTGTGTGTTGTTTTTGTTTTTTTGTAATTTTGGCATAGTCAGGCCGAGTTAGAAAGATAGGCGTGGTCCGTAAGCTGGGACGAAAATGTAGGCCGAGTGTAGCCATGCGAAAAGGTAGGAAAAAGCAGCAGGAAAGGGAAATCTGACCATACTGCTAGTGCTGTACTAAGTCTGAGTTATGTCCTATCGGGTTTCGACAGCAGAGGACCAATCACGACTTGAATATATATGGTTGCAATACAGAATCATCAAACAATTTTAGCCAGGAATTTTGCCTTCATCTTTGGTGAATGGGTCAGCCCACCTGCCTTTATATTTATTTTTTGTAAAAAAAAAAAACCTCTCTTTTAAAAACTGCCTTTTTAAAAAGTAGTAACTCCGGCCCAATTCCAAAATGTTTATGAAAGGGTAAACGAAATCGCTGGATTATTACGGGACTCTGGATAAAATCCAGAGAACGTGTGCAAATATCCCCTTTCTTTTCCCGCGTGCAACCTTATCTCATTCCAGAATCAGCGGCTCGAGGAACTATGGTTACTTTGTACTGTGTCGTCGTCGTGTGGCTGGGAGCGCGTTCCCTGTGGACATTGACGAGAACAAGTCCGTGGGGCACTTGAAGGACGCGATCAAGAGAAGAACGCATCGACGATCACATGCGACGCCAAGAACCTGCAGCTCTTCCTGGCGATGGCGGGGGGCAACGCATGGCTATCGAGCCTCACTGAAGATGTGAAGAAGCTGAAGAAGGGCGAGAAGACTGCTCTCGTCAAAGTTCTTACGCAAGAAGAAAAGGAGCTGCAGGGAGAGGATCCGATTTCTGAGTGTCTAAAAGACATGGATCCCCCGAAAGTGAAACAGATTCACGTGCTGGTGGCGTTGCCTCCTGGGACAAGTAGTGCGCCTATTTCTGATGGGACGGACTTCTGGCTGTCGAGATTTCAACATTGTGAAGTTGCAAAACTTACGCTACTGCCGACACGCGGAGATCTAAATGAATTTATCGGACAACCTCTCCCTGTAAAGATTGGGTTACCGCAGTCTGTGTTTCAAGCTTGGTCGAGTCCATTGATACTAGGCCAACCTCTTCGAGATAAATTATTCGAGCTAAACGACATTTCGCCGTGCGAATTTTTAAATAGAATAGGGTG
>NW_003303616.1:140927-143596 GCF_000142945.1 Phytophthora infestans T30-4
CAAGGCGAAGAAGATGTTCCAGTTTCCTGCCGATGAGCTGCAGCTCTTCCTGGCAAAGGCGGCGGGCAACGCATGGCTGTCGAGCCTCACTGAAGATGTGAAGAAGCTGAAGAAGGGCGAGAAGACTGCTCTCGTCAAATCTCTAACGCAAGAAGAAAAGGAGCTGCAGGGAGAGGATCCGACTTCTGAGTGTCTGGAAGGCGTGGATCCCCCGAAAGTGAAACAGATTCACGTGCTGGTGGCGTTGCCTTCTGGGACAAGTAGTGCGCCTATTTCTGATGGGACGGACTTATGGCTGTCGAGATTTCAACATTGTGAAGTTGCAAAACTTACGCTACTGCCGACACGCGGAGATCTTAATGAATTTATCGGACAACCTCTCCATGTAAAGATTGGGTTACCGCAGTCTGTGTTTCAAGCTTGGTCGAGTCCATTGATACTAGGCCAACTCCTTTGAGATAAATTGTTCGAGCTAAACGACATTTCGCCGTGCGAATTTTTAAAAGATTCGGTGTTTAGCGCTGCGTTCCTGTACCCGCAGGTGGATGGGGATGCCACAGAGAGTGCATTTCATTATTTCTGGGACTCAATTATCCGTGTGGTGCTCGGGTTTGTGTTTAGGCGTGCTTACATCAACCGGGATTCGAGCAGGAAATCCTCGTCAGGTTTGAAGCGACCCGACTTTTTGTTTGCTTTGGATCATATCTGTGTTTTTCGTGGTGAGGAGAAAGAACCTCGTACTTCTATCAATGTGCCTCGTGAGGAGCTCTCTAAAAAGCTGGTGTGGTCCTACGGTGGAGTGCCGTATGTGTTTGGCTATGCTGCGTCGGGCTTCGAGCTAGAATTATTTGCTATCTATCAAGACGTCACGGGCAACGTTAAAACCCACCTTATTGGAGGGTTTAACTTGCAGCATGCGCCGGAACGTTTTCGACTTGTACTGGCACTTCTGAATTTGTGTCTGCTTTTCCCGGCAATTGTGCAAAACTGTCCGGCCTCGGCAGGGGCCGAGTTCATGGACATCCATCGCGCCAATGGCGTCAAGGTGCGGTTGAGTCCGATTTTCGTCGATAAGATCTTTCATACACAAGAAGAGTATCGTCGCGTGAAGCAGATCTACGATTCTCTGAAAGCTTATGGGGTTCCTTGTGCCGATGCAGTCGTCACGGTGGATTCAGACCAATTGAGGTTGACACTTAAGCCCCGCGGCATTGAGATGAAGCCATGCAGCTTGAGTGAACTGTTCGTCGCGCTCGGGAACGTTCTCGAGGCCCTTGTAGTCCTCCATCGCAACGGGTGGATGCACAGAGACATCCGTTGGTCTAACGTGATCAAGCATATCGACCGCGTTGAATGGTTTTTGATCGACTTCGCTGATGCAGCTCAAAGTCCGCAGAAATATCCCAGCGGCGATCACTTGACGCACGACGAACACGCTTCAGATATTTTTATGGAAGGTGGATCCCACACGACTGCGGTTGACTTTTGGGCCGTGGGATACCTGGTGAAGACAAGTAAGATTGAACGGGAATGGACTGCGGAGCCCGAAAGAGCGCTTTTCCTAGATCGGTTGATGAACCCAGACCCGAGTGCTCGGCCGACGGCAGACGAAGCCTTACAGCTTCTGTCACGTTTTGAACGTGAAGCTGCTGAGCAGGAATCACAGGGCAAGGGTGTGCGCAAGAAGCACAGACGTGCCTGAATTTTTACATCGCTATGGCACTACCATTACGCGCTGGGACGAAGTACTATGGAACTAACAACAGGAGTAGTCGATGAATGAGCAACACACGTTTACTTCGAATGTATGAGAAATCTCGGTTGACGAGAGAAACTCGTTGACACTTGCAGCAGCTATCATGCGGTGCGAATGTGGCCACTGGTTGTCGGATACGCCCGCCTTCACGGCGGCCACCATGATACTATAGTCGGTTAAGTATACCATCGCAGCCTTCTCTATTAATCCCTGAACGCTGAAAATCGTCCCGGTCTGCATCGTCGCCGGCATGTTTGCGTTGAGGGGACGGTGCCAAAGTTGTCAATATCACTCATCGTAATTGTGCCGTAGACGGTGAGTTGAGTGGTAGAACGAAAAGCCGGTCTTTTGCATTTAAATAAGCTCGGAGCAGCGGGAACATCGTGGCACTTGCGCAAACGCCCTAACTTCTGCGTCCACGGACCAGAACGCCGACCACACTCAGCGCTGTCAAACAACGCGCCGTCCACGTCCAGCTCGACCAACGCCAGCAGTGCTTTCCTCATCCACCCACTGCCGCCTCCCCGCAGTTACCGTTGCTGCTGTATCCGCCACCCGCACGCCGCCCTTCCACTGTCGCGAACGTCGCCACCCTTGCTCACCACCTCATTCACTCTGCTCCCTAACGCCTCTCCCACTCTAGCTCGCCACCATTGCCGCCACTCCACTCGCTCGCCGTCCGAACCATCTCCCTCTTTTTTTAAACTTAAAGTAAAAGTGCAAATTTAAAGAATAAAAGCATAAATTTTAACAAGTACATGCAGTATTTTTGTTTAAACCACGTTTTATGTCGGGTCGGGAGGCCCCTCCTTCTACTCGAAGTAAGAAAAAGCATAAATTTGACAAGTACATGCAGTATTTTTGTTTAAATCACGTTTTATGTTACGGTCGGAGGCTGTCTTCCCCCCCTTTC
>NW_003303616.1:147094-148755 GCF_000142945.1 Phytophthora infestans T30-4
TCTTCGCAACTATATCTACAATCGGAGAAGAGACCCCGGTGAACGCGGTCTCTTCCCGCCGATAGATAAGCGTTCCACAAAGCTTGTAGCCGGTAGATCCTCCGGTTGCAAAGGTGCATCCTCGTCGCCGGCGTTCCCTTCTAACGTTTCCGGCACATCATCTGCGAACGGCCGACTCCACCGACCACGAAAGCGCTTCAGGCGATTCACGTTCACAGTGACGACTTTGCTGGGGTGGGAGGGAATTGCAACCTTGTAGACGTTCTCCCCGACTTGGCCGACAATACGGTACGGACCGTGCCAAGAGAACGCCAACTTCTTCGACTTGCGTTCCCCTACTCGAGCTCTGAAAACCTGATACACCCAAACGGCCTCACCTTCCTCATACGTGACCTTCACTTGGGCTTCTAGTCGCTTCTCGTGTCGGTCCTGTGCCTTGAGCAGCTGACGTTCCACGAGTCGTCGAGAGTCACGCATCGAACTGTACAATTTACGCCTGTAAACAGCGACTTCATTGCTCTTCCAGTCTTTGCCCGTGTTTAGGAACGCCAGGTCGATCGGCAAGACAGGGTCTCTGCCGTACAAACTAAAGAACGGGGTGTCGCCTAGACCTTCGTGATAGGCCGTCCGGTATGCAAACAAGACTCTGGGCAAGTACACGTTTCAGTCAGTCTGCGTCTCGTTCACGAACATGCGCAACATGCCCATCAGCGTTCCATTGAAGCGCTCCACCAGGCCTTGGGTCTGTGGGTGGTACGCGGCGCCAAACAACTTTTTAATGCCCAAGGTCTCATACAGCGACTTAGCCAGATCCGACGTAAAGTTTGAACCTCGATCACTTAGGAGTCGCTTCGGTACTCCATGACGACAGATCACCCCCTCAATCATCGCATTCACAAACGAGATCGTGTCCAGAGATTCGACCGCGAATGCCTCGGCCCACCGCGTAAAATAATCCACGAATACCAAAATATACTTGTTTCTCCTAGGTGTGACCACTAGAGGGCCGATAGCATCCACAACCAGCAACGAGAACGGTCCGGACAGGTCCTGAATCGGCATTCGTTGCATGAGTCCCGCTCTTCAGGGCCTACGGCCCTTTCCACCACTACATATCGAGCACTCTCGCACGTACTCGGCTACGTCTTTTCGCCAGCCGTGCCAGTACGCATGTCTTCGGACTTTGTCAGCGGTCTTCGTCTTGCCAAGGTGAGCGGAGAAGATGTCGGCGTGGCAGTAGTGTAAGACAGTCTCTATGAAGGGGAGCGGGACGGCAGGAACGCTAAAAGTCCTAGCGGGACCAGCGCGCGCTCCCATGTGGACCAGATGCATCAGGACGCCATTGCGAATCACGTAGTGCGGAGACATCTTCAACACTGTCACACGAAGTTGAGGGTCGATAGCTAACGCTCCGTCCTTCAGGAACGCTCTCAGTGCTCGCATCCATGGCACGCGTTCCTGCTCTTCCACAAACTTGTCGTAATCCAGACCAAAAACGTCGATGGGCGAGGGATTTGTAAGCGGGGCTCCCTCCTGCAAGTCTTCTTCTTGCTCCACTTGCGCTAGAGGTTCCGGCACCACCCGCAGATTCAGTAGCCGAGTCATCCTCGGGAGCAGCCGTTCCAGTCTGCTCCCCGGACTTGGACTAGACCGTCGCCCGT
>NW_003303616.1:153086-155578 GCF_000142945.1 Phytophthora infestans T30-4
GTTCAACATGATCGGGCTCATCAATTGCAGTTGCTGAAGCACTTGCGACTGAGTAGACGCCTGAGCGTCGGTTACACATTGACTCCGTTCCTTCTCCGGCGAACTCGTCCTCTTCTTCGACAGGCAAGTGCTGATTCTTGTACAGCAGTAACGCACACGCTTCCGGAATGGACGCTACCATACTACCATTCAGGACTGCTCTCATCTGCTTGTTGCGCAACCCGTCCATGAAGAACTCGAATTGCATGCGGGGCTCGTGGTAGTTTAGAGCTTCGCACATCGTCGAAATTCGGTCGCCCCATTCTTCAGCCGACTCGCCGCGGTTTCTCTTAGCGGCCTTGAGTCTCTTCCAGAGTTGCGTCGGAGTCTGACAGATAAAGCGGTTGTGAAAACTCACTCTTAACGTCTCAAAGCCATCGATTCCTCGAGTTGTACCACCATTCCTGGCCCACTTTGCCTTTCAGGCATTGCTCGAAGGCCGTTAATCTCATCTGGTCGTCCATGCCGTAGGGGCACTTCTCGAAGGAACGCCAAAAAGCGGCGGCTCTCTCGCTCGTGGCCGTGTCAGAGTAAAAAGGAACGATGACCTTTACGGCGTTCCTCAACTCGGTGGGAATCCTCAATGTTAGGAGCGTTCCGATACGAACGGTCTCCGGCCGTTGCCATTCCATATCGGCCATCCTGGCCACCGATAGGGTAGGTTTCGGTTCGTAAGGAGTACTGAGCTCGTCGGGTTCCACCAACTCTGTCTGTCGTCGTAGCTCGGTACTCTAGTATAGCGTGCCACGAAACTCCCCGCCAGTGGTGGCATGTCGCCCACCCGCCTCCCAGGTAGCAGACGATGGAGCCTCCGAGGATATCGGTGCCGAGGTCCAGGCGGGTCGCGTCCCATGGGCGCTCCATCCAGACGTAGGCGTCACAGGAGGTTGAAAACGCCCCGGGCAGAGGCGATCCTGCCCCTCGACTGCTCCAGCCAGGCTGAGGCGTTTGGATTGAAACGCCTCCATACGAAGGGATCGCCGCCATCGGCATCTCTGTCGGAGTCGCAGCTACCGTTCCCGGAGTCATCCTTGGGTTCGCGGCCTCTAGGCTCCGGTGGTCTTCCATTGACGAGGGCGGAGCTCGTGCTTGGCGCAACCCTCCCGACGCATCGTTCAGCGAGAGGCCACGGAGCGCTTGTTGGAAGGAGTCGATTAAGAGCGCTTGGAAGGTCGAGTCTGTGTCTCGCGCTCCACTTCCAACAGTCGACGTCACGGTGGGCCGAGTAGGGCCCTTCCTCGCTCCTCCAGTCGAGACGTTAGCTGGGGCTGCGGATCCTTGCGTCCCTGGAGCGTTTCCTCCTCGCTCCTTCCCAATCTTGGTCCTTGCGGACCAGCGGCAGCCGTCACGTTCCTCCCTTCTCCTTTAACAGGTTCCAAGGAAGGGCGGGCTGGGTCAAATGTGAGCGCCACGCCCCGTCGACTTCCTGGAGCAGTAGCCGTAGGTTCTGCTCGCGGGTGGGACGCTGCGCCGGTCAGCTCACTAGGAGCAGGTTGGCTGGCGAGCTGCAGCAAGAGGTCTTGAAACTGAGCTCGACCTCTGGGGGTCTCAAGCAGAGAGGTAATCCTCCCTTTCGTTCGGGGAGATGCGAGAGCCCCGTCGAACAGATTGTCATCGTCACCTTGAGCCGCCTGTGCCTCGTAGCCTTCAGCCGCTTGTTGGTCTTGACCTCGCGTTCCGCGTTCCGCTTCGACGTGTTCTCTCTCTTCGATAGGAGGTTCCCTTTGCGCGTTCTCACCCGCATTTCCTTCCACACGCGCCGCTTCTTCTTCCTCTGGCACCTCGGAAAAGGGCAGCGCTTCTTCGCCCAACGTGTCGGACAGGTCGCGGAAGCTCATAGCGTACCTACTGTCCCTCCTTCTTGTTCAGGCGTTCCGTTGCCTGACGTCTTGTAGCGCTCTCCTCCGCTCTTACGTTCCTACGATTTTTCGGTAAGAAGATACCCTGCTTCTCCACCAAATTGTCGCGGTATTCCTCTTTGATCGGGGTCGTGTATCTTGCAGACCGACCGTAGGAACTTTTAACGTAATAAAACGTAAAACAAATGCATTGCTTGTCTTCTCAGTTACTTGTGAGGTAAAGAGGAAAAACACGACTGAGCTGCTCTCCCTTGACGAGAGCAGCTCCCTACCGCTCTACAGATCCTCCTACGTGGCGGTTCACTGCAGGTCTTGGAGATCAGCCATCGACAGGTGGTTCCTTTTTTAATGGCGGGAAACGCGACCGTCCGGAGCGAAATGACCAGTATGGTTAGACGTGTTGCGATTCACCTGGAAAGCCATTGAAGTTTCTGAATGCTATCCGTCGAGAGAGTCGAGTCCCCTCACTCCAGGCGGATATACGGTGACAATTAAAATTTTGTCTATTAGCGCGACCAGAAAGAGAGCGCGAGACCGACTCGTCCCGTAGTAGGGCTTGCCTGAACCCACAGAGGGCACAAGAAAAACTTATAT
>NW_003303616.1:155754-164839 GCF_000142945.1 Phytophthora infestans T30-4
CCCGATGCAGTTGAAGAGCAACATCACGTCGCTCAGAACGGCGGTGTGCACTGTCGTAGAGCCAATGCTGAAGATGACGGACCAGATCCAGTACGAAACTATCACTGGCTGTGAGCAGCAGGATAGCTTGTCCTGCGGCCTCTGGTGCTTGGTCGTGTTAGAGCTGCTCTTTGGAGCAACTCACGATAAGTGGAGCGACTCGTTGTACGAAGCAGTCGGCTATTTGCGCATGCGGTACTTGCACAAGGTGATCAAGCTGCAGAGCCACTTCCTAGCTGAAGACAAACCGGAAGAAGAGACGTAAGTGCAGACATTAGTTACTGGTAACTTCAACACGAATTGATTTTGGTATCACTTTAAAGCCAAACAGAACCAAACCAAAATTATACAGAACCCGTGGGACTTAGAGTTTTTGCGAGGTGTTCCTGCTCCAGGGAAGCCCAGTCAAGTCTATATTTTGAAAAACGGCTGTGCATTCAACTTTTCATACTCAGCGCCATATTATACTGGGATAGTCTGGAAGGCTAGCCAGCCCAAATCGGATTAATTCGTCGCGGTAACTGAAGCCGATAGACTGAAGCCGGTAACTGTCCGGTTTACCGGGTAAGTGCTCGATTTGAGCGAGAAAAAGGAACGGACTAGACCAGGTGCAGCACAGCTTGAGCTTCGAGGTCTTCAGCTTTACCCTGGCGCCCTGACATGCGGCGGCATCTGCAGCAGCAGCACGCTGTACTGCTGAGCTCGGACGACGGAGGCCGTAAGCTGTATTAGTAGTAGTAGTAGTAGAAATGCTATGTCTACACAAGTACTAAGATGTGTGTTTTTCCTCTTGCTGTTGCAGAGGAATTGCGAACGTATTTGTGTTTCCGGCGAGGATATTACAGGCTCCAAATAGTCGATTATCAGAAAACTGGCGATTGGATTGACGTGAAGAATATCCCAACGTGGAGAAAAGGCCGAGATGAATTCTTTCACGTGTCGCCATCGAGTGGCAAAGCTAGGGATGCATACGAATGTGTACATGTCGCCTGCATATCCGTTCCCACGCAAACAGGGAAGTATGTGGAATGCCAATATGGCGAGATGGAGTTTTTTGCAGGCTTAAATTGTCGAATGCTGTTTTTTTTTCACCCGTACAAGAACCAAAGCTTGATGTCGCCGTAGGAGTACGCATACGGCGACCAACTTTACTATTTGGAGATAAAATTTACTATTTGCTTCCTGAGCTCGTACGAGACCACGAAAGAATACCACTTTGCAAAAGATGTCATGCCAACCCGCGTGAAAATGAGTTTAGTGTCGCTATGCGGCTACGATCAGTTAAGTGCGAGAACTCAATTGTTACTGCTATTATGCAGCAAATAGTGCGAAGCTAATGCTGATCGGAGCAGCGTGATCGCGGTACGTGATTAGGCCTTCACTGTATTTTGTCACAATTAATTTACTGCGTGTATTGACCAATCTTTAAGCAGCGGAATTCTGCACTAGTCTCTTTCAATCGATCGCGCGCGTGCGTTAGGGCGTAATTCTTTAAGTATCAGTTAAATCCGGTGACGAAGATGCAGTCGTGTATAGGTTCATTTCCCAAAGAAATCGGACGATGGAAGGCGAGCGTGCTGAAGAACGAAGGGCAAGACGATGTGCTCAGCAACGCGTCCGACGCGCGCGCCAGCGTGAAACCCCCGCTGCTACTCAGGAGCAATCAGTAGCTACAAGGACCGAAGAATACGGATAAGAAGAAACACTCAGCAACGCTTGCGACGTATCCTGCAGCGCGAGTCTCGCGCTGCCGTTGAAGAATCAACTACGGCGAGTACTTTGCGAGCGAGACGAAGACATCAGCAGCAAGTACGGCGTGCGCAACGACTTCAGGAACCGCTCGACGCAGAAGAGCGGGCCGAGCAAGAGAGGCAAGTGCGCCAGGAGTTATGTAATCGGCGACGAGAGATAGAGGGTGATTTGGTGCGTGAACTTAGTGAGGGAATACTCACTGTGTCTTCGCTGACTAACGACGATATCCAATGGTTGGCTAAAGGGCAACGGTATTTGAAGGACCCGCGTTTGGTTTTGGCTTATTATTATTGTTGTGGTGTCGATCCTGGGTCTTTCGTGCATGGAGACGAAACGCTGTGTGATGACGAAGGACAGACCACTCGAGAGCGGATTTCATTGATGTTTGATGATTGTCCAAAGGCGGCAGACATCGCCGAATGCCAGCGTTGGTGGCGGCGAAGGCCGCTGAAGCGACTTCGGTTTGGGCTTGCGCGGCCTGTGGCCGAATACTGCTTCACACTGATTCTGACAAGATATTCTTTGAGCTAGTTAAATTAGATTTTTCCCTTTCAGTAACTTGCCGGTGGTAAAGTTACTGAAACTGTGTAGTCTACTTGAATCCATCAATCGGTAATCGTCTACACTCAGTCGAATCGTTTCTCTCCTTTCATACAAAGCACCTCTCCACTTTTTTTCTGACATATTTTGTCCATCCGCACAATATGCTCGCCTGCTCCTGTTGTCATTCGACAATTTTCGCTTGTCTGCACAGCTATGGTGACTCCTCGTCCATGTGATCGAGAAACTCTCGAGACCAAGCCGCCTACAGCAGTCCGTGATCCAGCTTTGGTGACTCCTCCAAGTAAGACTTTTCGTGCCGCGGTTAGTGAAGTCGCAGTGGGAACGGCAGAAGTGAAAACGGCAGTTGGTCTACCCCTTTGTGATCGGAAAACGCTCAAGACCAAACTTGCAGTAGGAACGGTCCGTGATCCAGGCCTCGCGATGATCTCTACCACAGCTTCGAAACAATCTCCTCCAAATTCCGGACTCGGGACAGCTTCGCAAGTGACGGAGAATAACCAAAAGATGTCGCCCACTGTCAAGGGCTCTTGCCCTCAAATAATTGTGGACGCGCGACTGGGAGTCTGCTCGGTATCTGAACAAGATGGTGCCGTTTGTGATTTTGCCGATAATACCCCCCAAACTTCAGTCAGCAGCGCGCAGACTGGTGTTGAATCTGCGCGCATCTATCCTCTTCAGGACTTAAAGCCCAGCACACCTTCTCCGTGGGCGTTTATCGCGCGTGTGATAGCAAGAAATCCCGTGCGTGAATGGAAAACCTGGCAAAATAATGGTACATTGCTTGAAGTTTTCGTTGCCGACTCACCCAAGATCGTTTACCGGGTTACCCTGTTCAACGAGGCAATAACAAGTTATGGTGACGTCATCGTTCCTGGAAACAGTTGCTTCTTCTCCGGAGGCCGGATAAAACCTGCGTTTTCGGCGAAGAATTGCGTTGAGATATTTTCGGATCCAATGCGGATATTCACCTGGCCTAAACTCCTTTGTTGGATGCCCCGCAAATACCTACCGTTACAATAGCCAACCTTGCGGCAGTTGAGGACGGGTCTGTAACAACAACTATTGCTATTGTGCATCGGTTGGGCTCGGTGAAGCGTATTGTAACGCGGAAGGGGAAGACGACTGATAAGCGAGAGCTACTCCTTGTTGATGATTCCGGGTACCAAATAGTTTGTACGACGTGGTGTCACCTCGCCAATGGAGACATTTTACAAGGCAGCGTCGTCGTTGTGAGAAATGCTACGCTTTCTACGTACAACAAACTCCGGTATGTTTCAGTTGGTCCTGCATCGGAGATTCTACACGAACCTGCGATCGATCGCGCCGACCTACTCCGTAATTGGAACGGTGGTTTGGCGCCATCCCATACGTTCTCACCTCTTTCCGGGCTTTAAACGTAGCGTTTCGTACACGACAATTTTGCAAAAATGCTACGCTTTCTACGTACAACAAACTCCGGTATGTTTCAGTTGGTCCTGCATCGGAGATTCTACACGAACCTGCGATCGATCGCGCCGACCTACTCCGTAATTGGTACGGTGGTTTGGCGCCATTCCATACGTTCTCACCTCTTTCCGGGCTTTAAACGTAGCGTTTCGTACACGACAATTTTGCATTTTTTAAAAAAAAGTAAGAAAACAGTACATTTTCGCTTTTTTTTTAAACTATCCCAGCCTTCGCTTCTCCCTAGTTGCATAGGACACATAAGCAAACGACGAGATTTGATTCGCTAGAAACTATGTAGACTATAAAAGGCGACATGTACACTATAAACGACATCAAACTTACGCACTTACCGAGCACTTAACGCGTAAATTACTGCCACTTCGTCATTTATTTGAAAGCCCATTCTCTGTTGCACACAGAAAAAATACGTTACCCATCACGCGTGTGTGAGAGACCTTATTTCCGTCTATCCATTTTCTGTTGGACTAGCACGATCCCTGTTATGAGGCCCTGTCATAACAGTCCCGTGATAATCCAGAGAGCGTTGCAAAATTATCCCCCTTCTGTGACATCACCTACTTTTCCCGCTTAGGTACGGGTGCAACAAAAAATTCTCCCTTCCAGAATCCATCGGCTCGTGTAGAGATGGTGGAGCGATTGTTGGTGTTGCGGGAAGCGCATTCGAGGTGGACATAGATCAGACTGCGTCGGTTTCCGCGCTAAAGAAGGCGATCAAAGAGGAGAACGCATCGACGATCACATGCGACGCCAAAAACCTGCAGCTCTTCCTGGCGAAGAAGGATGAGGGTCGCGGTCCGTGGCTGACTGAAGAAGAAGTGAAAAAGGATGTGATTGATACAACTGGTCTGAAGCTGCTGGAAGCGGCGCGAGCGAGGCTTCAGCGTGTGGGGTTGTCGGATGTGGATGTCGGTGGAGTGGATGAAGACGAGGAAGTAGAAGGGAGGGGCCCTGTGAACGTGCTGGTGGTGGTTCCAGAAATTACAACTACCGTTTAGGTGAGGGAGAGAAAAGATGAAGTGCTCATGGCCGAGCTGGCGTACTACCAACGCTTTGGTCAAGAGATCCAAATCAAGTGCCACAGTTGCTGTGGTGCAATTCTCGACAAAATTGATACCATTTACGAGGAAGGGTCTCATCCGAAGCCTTTCATCTGCGTGGAAGGGTCGTCTGGAATGGGGAAGTCGCAACTGGCGTTTTCATTGGGAGGTGAAGGACGCAAACATCCACGGCCGTGGTTTTATTGGCCTCTTCTCTCTGCGGGGGAAGAAATGCAACGCGTGTATTGGAACTTTTCATCCATCGCGACTGCCTTCGAATCTGTTGTGAAAAAGGACGGGCTGGAGAAGCTACCAAAAGCAGAGATTATGAACTGCGCTTCATCGTTTTACACCACGCAGGAACTGTGGACGTATGGGTTCATTATCGAACTGTTGAGGTATTATTTTCGTGCAGATGTTGGCGCACAGATGATCCGCGTTGAAAACGAAACGTTTGAAGTGGCCAAGTGTGGTCTGAAAGATGTCATTGATGCGCGCACTAAAATGATCAATCGAAAAGTGTTGCCGTTCTTCATTTTGGATGAAATGACGCCAAGCGGGGAAATTCCGAACATGATGAAATTAGCGGCGTTTCAACGCAATGTCTTTCGTGCTTGCGGTCTGGTCGTGATTGTAATGGGCACGGACGCCAAGATTTCGAATCTGGTTAGTCAGTCACAGCACAGTCGCACAGGCTCTCATTGGTGGATGACCGTTGTCTCTAGTTTTCCAACTTACCAGTCTATTCCCTTCAACGATCCTGCGAAGGAAGAATCGTGGCAGAAGGTGATAAATTTGCACCCCGTCGTGAAGGACATTGCTGATAATTCTCGTGGTCTGTTCTCGCGGTATTTTGTGGACGCTGTGGTACAATTTGCTCTGGAGGAAGTTGCGGAAAATGAAATATTTGCTTTGGCGGACATGCTAGACGCAGCGTTCAAGGCGGTATATGTCAAGGCTCAGGATGCCAAAGGTTTCATGAACACTGAGTCAGGGAGACATGCGCAGCTGATGGCGCTATCGTACACCAATGCCAGCGTTGAACTTCCTGATTACACGATTTCTGCTACCAGTTGTGATGATGACAGGAGTGAACCTCCTCTGAAAAAGAGTAAAGTGGGGGTTCAGAGCATGCATGTGCATTTTGCGAACTTGGTTGATGAAGAAATTACTGATGTGGTTGTTTCAGGGGGCAGATTAAAAAAAGGGGATGGAACCCCCTGGATACCAATCTGTCGTTTTCCAGTCATTGAGGAAGACGTGTTGCTGTACCTCGCCGTGCTCGGTGGAAAGGAGTTGTCGGCGTACTACGACTACAACACCGGGACGAAGTATTCAACAGCTAGTGTTTTTGATGAGTTTCGCAGACGAATTGGCAATGAACCACACGGAAATACAAATGCTCTCAGAAACAATTACTGCGAATTCGAGAACTTGGTGGCTCATGCGCTTTTTTGTGCGTCGCGAAAAAATGGTGTGCGAGGAATCGCCTTTAACGAGTTCTTCTTTGCTTTGGTTGATGAATTTCAGGACGAATCCTATCCAACAAAATTTAAGGCCAGTGCCTTGTTGGAAAGCTATGCTGGTTTGAAGAAGAAGTTTGCAGAAACCATGATCCCGTTTGTGGCACCACCTAATGCGAGATGGCCGGATTATATTCTTGGCGCCTGCGGTGCTGGTGATGGTGACTGCAACTTCGGCCATCTTGCTCGCGCTAAGGACAGCGAGAGATTGGATTGTTACGTGATGGTTCCTGGGAGTGACAATCCACTGTTCGTTTGCGAATGCAAACATTGGAAGAAAAAACTAGACAGCGGTGCGATGGAGAAGATCATTGAGGGTTTAAATGCTGAGTATACAGGGCGTGCAGGGCGAGATGGTCAGCGAAAGCCAAAGTGGCATAACTGGGATCTTGCGCTCGTCTTTTGCTATGAACTTACCCAGTTCAAGCAGAAAAAAGTTGGTGCTTGGAAGTTTCATGGTACTGGTATCGTCACGGTCGATTGCAAGACGTGGGTGAAGAAATGGATTATCGAGCCAGGAGCTGGGGAGAAATTGGTCATTGTGCTTCAGACAGGGAGTTTGTTTTAAGATGAAGTTTCTGGTAGGACGGCACCGTCGTTCCGACGATGAAACTTCTTGCCTCAGGATACTCCAAGGACGTCGATGGAGCGATACACATTGCAATTAAGCGGCTCTTAGGAGGCAGAAACTTAATACAACGTCGTAGTTTATAAATGTGATTAGCTTCAAGAATGTCGGGGACTACTACCTCCGCTCGGAAAATTAATCACCTTTCCAAAAAAAAATCACAGCGCTCCGCCTCGTTCTTTTTCATGATCATAAAGTTTGCGGAGGGCTACCGATCCTTCTGTAAAACAGCCCAGTGGGTACTGTGCTAGGAGCTTTGACCTTTGAAACGATAATAGATCCGGGCTTTTATGTTCAACTGCGGGTGTGCTTGTTCCACCACATCAATGTAGCGGCAGGCGTTATTGCTCGCCATTTCAGCACGTAAAAACTACTAAATCCGTGAGCCACTGCAGAGATATTTGCCTTGAGCATACGCTTGATTCACGACAGCGGATGTCGTTGAGCGACAAGCGTCGCATTCATCGGCTCGATACACAGGCCTTGACCGGCATCAGCAAATTGGACATCTTAAGTCTATACCTTCACTACTTCGTCGCATTCATCGGCTCGATACACAGGCCTTGACGCGGCATCAGCAAATAGGACATGTTAAGTGTCCATACCTTCACTATCGCATGCAATAATGGGGGGGCCGTTGCAAGGTGTCTAGCAGCTAACATTGCCTTCAGCAGGCACACCAACGTCTGTCACGACGGACACACGATAAGGATCATTAATGGAGAAAGCGATGCCCTTGCTGACTCATCTGTCCTCACGCATTCCACCCTTAGCTGTAGGGGACCTTTGTTCACCACCGCACGAACGCCAGCAGCGTCGATCCTTATGTCCCTGCTGGTCTTGCGAAGTGAGCGATGGCACATCGTTCACTCTAATTAGTCATGCCATGACTAATTATGGTGCTAGCACATTTTTTTTAAGCTGTTAAAAACAATTCGTTCGTATTTCTAACCTAGCATTCTAGAATAAAGTAATCGCAGCAAAAATATCCCACATTTGTGACGTCACTAAAGCGCTAAAGCACGACTAATTTCGAAGCACGACGATTATGCGCGACAGTCAGTCCAATCGATGCCTACTCTTACATGTATACGTAGTTCGTCGTTTCGATCTTAGCGAGTCACTATCGTGAATGAACTTTTATCGCTGTGTTGTATGTGCCAAAGCTTGCCTAGGACTACCAGCTTTTTAACTTTTCTACTTGGTCCTATTTAGTGAGTCACTCAGAATACAAATTTCATGTTATTTCGACCTCATTTTGTAAGAGCAAAACGCGAATTTGGTCGGAAATTCACAATAGCTTGTTTGCGCGCTTCGCGTGTGCGCTGGTAGTAGCGCTTCTGCGCTGCATTAATAAACTTTTGGCATTGCTCAGGTGAGTATACCTCTATCTTTGTTAATTATTAATTTTATACCGTAGTATTTATCCGGATAGAAAAGCTAAAAAGCTGATAGTCTTAGGCAAGCATTGACACTACAACACAGCGATGAATATTCATTCACGATAGTGCCTCGTAAAGATCGAAACGACGAACTACGTATACATGTAAGAGTACATAGGCATCGACTGGACTAACTGTCGCGCATAATCCGCCCGCTTCGCCATGAGAAACTCTGGTTCCACCACATCTGCCATCAACTCGTATCGTTCCATCATCTCCTCTGCACGAGCATCACCCGGCTGGGGCAAGAAGTCATCAACCTTGATTGTCTTGACAGATCCAGGCATGAATGACGGAGGAGGTGGGGCAGACTCCGTTCGTCTCAGTACTGCTGCCTCGATAAATCTGAACGCGTTCTTTGGATACTTCAACGTAAGTTGGGTCAAAACGTGCTTGTCGCTGAACCAAGAGAAATGCCAGTGGTCGTTTAAATCCGTCAACAAACTCAGCGGATAGCAATTGAGAGGCGCCTTCATGCTGCAGCTCACAAGTTGACCAATTGCTTGAGGAACATGGCCCGGTTCGACTTTCTTCTTGAGCTCGATCACCAAGCTGACCCCAGCCAGCTTAATCAATGGGTTCTTCGCTGTTCGATTGATGAGCAATACATCAACTGTGCCTTTCATAGCAAAC
>NW_003303616.1:165234-168841 GCF_000142945.1 Phytophthora infestans T30-4
GACGAAAGCCAAGAAACGCGTCAGGTTTGCAGATGAACACTCGGAGGGGGTCTCAAAAGCTCCAGAACAGCATGAAGAACGACGAGAGACGTCCACCGAAGCTTCAATCGGCGAAGATTTGCCAGACCATCCTCACAAGACTGTACCAGCGGCATTTCCCGATGCGGAAGATGTTGACCCGGTAGCGATACAGCGGGAACGACGCAGACGGATACTGGTGGCACAAGACGAGGAGCAGAAGTGGTTTAACATCAAGAAGGTGCTTCAGTGCCAAGCACAAGAGCTGAGTTACAAAGAAGCTCGAGATGCCTGGAAATACGCAGACCGGTTTGTGTTTTAAGAAGACGGCGTGCTTCACTATCTTGGATTGAATCGTCGGTACGACCACGGTTGGCAAGAGGAGACCAAGCTGCGGCTTGTGGTACCGACAACGATGATTCAAGAGGTTTTGCAGAACTGTCACGACTCGCTGGAAGGAGGACATCAAGGTGTGGTGAGAACGTTCCATCGCGTTAAGTCCGATTATTATTGGATCGTCTTGTACGCTGACGCGGAGAGCATGTGAAGTCATGTCCAGATTGCAGCTCGAGTAAAAGCCGTCCGCAGCTTCCTGGATACTCACCTGGCAACGTACTAGCCGAACGACCTTTCCAGATCGTCTCGATGGATTTTGTGATCCCACTACCGAAATCTCGCAGGGGCAACACGGCGTTGCTCCTATTTCAGTGCTCGTTTACGGGATTCGTTATTGCCAAGGCTATGTCAGATACGACTGCACTGAGTGTTGCCCAAGTGTTCGAAGAATGTGTGTACCGACGATTCGGAGCCCCATCATTAATAAGGCATGACCGCGACTCACGCTTCATGAGCGAGGTTTTCCAAGCATTTGCAGAGATGATGCAGTCAAGATCACGAGCGACTTTGAGCTATCGGTCACAGGCTAATGGACAGCAGGAACGCTCGGCGAAGTCGGTGATGGGTTCCGTACGGGTGTACGCGGAAGACCCTCTACAGCAAGATTGGGACGAGATCGCAGAGAAGCTAGTATTTGCTATTAATACTTCTCAAGACACTACGAGGAAGGAAACGCCGTTCTACCTCGTTCACGGTTGAGATGCGCAGTCGACGTTGCAGGCGATGTCATAATCACTCAAACGAGGACTTGACAAGCCGTCTGACGCACTGGCATGGCGGCGTGAGATCAATCGACAGCATGAGGTCGCCCTCACTATGGCCAAGGATTATCAGGCTGTAGAAAAGGAGCGAAGGGCTAAAAAGCATAATGATGCTCTGAGTCGACTGGAAAAAGCTGCTGTACCTCAACCAAGTGGAAACGAACACTCGGCAGACCCCCTAGAAGCTTCAGAAGAGATGGAAGATCCTGCAAGAGCCCCACCGAGATCTCTTTTCGAGATTGGGAGCCGGGCGTGGTTGTACATGGAACGCGTCAAACCCGGGCTTGACGAAGAAATTAGCTCACCGATGGCATGGACCTTTTCGGATCAAGCGCAAGGTGGAAGAGTTTGCGTACGAGCTGGAACTGCCTGACCGAAGTGGGTATCGCTTCTACCCAGTAGTGCATGTGTCGAGACTCAAGGCTGTCAACGAGTTCAACAGTCGACCGAACACTCGGTTGGTACTAGACGCGACTAATGAAGCAAGACTCGACTTCGATGAGGAACTGTTGCCTGAGGACAGCTGGCCGACCAAGATTCAGCTACGCAACGCTCTCACATATTTAAGAAGCCGAAAGCTCAAGCTATCGAGTGGCAGTGGTGGATCTACGGACGGTACTCCCCGAAAGCGAAGATACAATTCGTTCTCGGATGGAAGCGAGTCTCCACCACTCGAGGAACACCGCCAGCCAGAATATTGAAATCCCGACTAGTTTTTTTTTCCAACTCACTTTGCTGACGACACAACACCACAGCGGTGGTCGTCAACGGGGACCCCAGGACGCACCCCGACCTTATCTATCGTGTCTGCCCGCCCATTCGTAGTCGACTACGAGATAATAGGCCCAAGGTCGAGGAGGCAACTTAATCAAGATGCAGCACGAAGGCTGCCAGGTATATTACAATAGACGACACCGTTTGCCAGACAGTTTCTCTTTTCTGTTTTTTTTTCGCTCACCCATTGCGTTTAAGGTAGAATGTAGACTGAGAATATTTATAGGTAGATAAAGCTTGGGTATAATACAAACTATAAGTCACCTATAGAAATGCAATGTCACCAGCCAATGGTTGGCTTTGGACGACCTTGGTACCTTGTACCAAATTTCTGGAGTATGACGTGTCATACTTTTGAGGTGTGACGTGTCACACTTGATGTAACTAGGGGTACACTTAGGGCTACGTACCCCGTTACACTCAACAAGCCGAATTCACGGATAAGGGCACACACTTCACATGATTCACAGCGACATTTCATCCAATGTTGACGTAGGCTCGTACAATGCGTTGCTTGAGCACATTCGGAAATAGGTCATATTCAAATCTTCCATCCGGGACGAGAGGTGCCCAAAGTAGCGACAGAGCGAGCACCTTCGCAACTTCCTCCCTCCTCGATTTCTTAATTGCAAGTCCGACTTGATCGACCAGTAGCTCTTCGAGAACGGCATAATTTACCTCTCTAAGTACGTAGCAGCATGGTCCGAGCGGGCCAATCAGTACTCCAGCCTTGACTTGTGAGAGTGGCGGAATTTTTGCAACCAACTGAGAGCCACCACTTGTTTTTTTCTGTATGCGCAAGTTGCAAGAGCCAGTGAAAATACAAACCCCCAGTGCAACTATTTTTGCAAGTGATACTGTTTTATTTGCAAAGGTATCGCTTTCGCGAGAACTTGAACTGTGACTACTGCACCTGATCCGCCAATAAGAATGTGATACGGATAAAAATACAACCTCGGTTGCAAATGGCCGGTTATGTAGAAGTACAGCGACACCAGTGATCACCAGGCCACACGGCCTGTGACGTGCCCTGGAGTGAGCAATGACTGAACTTTCTCTAGTAGACCCCGATGCTTCTGATTGACTAGACAAGAGGCTCATACCCGGCGCAACAACATCCGGTTTCAACCTCCCGTCCGTTGTGAACCCTGCAGAGGAAAACGATGCAACTGTGCGCTCATTGAAGACATCAGGGCACCCAAAGTCTGTGAAAGAAGCTGCAGAGTTCAGCGATACGCCAACCGATATTACGATTTTAGCACCGGATGGAGATGAAATGGTGCGCTGACCAGTAGTCGAAGACTCGCTACTGTTGCCTGCCGCCACAACCACCAGGACGTATAGGTTTTCATAAATAAAAGCATCCAAATCTCTGGCTCGTGAGCGACCCAGGTGTGCCCCACGAGAATGAGAAACTCTTGGCACCAGCGTCAATTTGACTCTCTAGCAAGTCGCTGGCGTCTGTTGGTGTGACTAGTGACGCGGCACAATGCAGCTGACCTGCGCAGGTTTTGCTCTGGGTCCCGATGTCCGTAAATGCTATCCGTGCCTTGTCGACAATGCCGAGATTGGCATGTTTACCGCTAATTGAGCTGCCAGCTAACAGTCCAGCGACGTATCGGCTTAAATCCGCTTTGTTTGCCCAGCCATTGTACATG
>NW_003303616.1:168941-172683 GCF_000142945.1 Phytophthora infestans T30-4
ACGTCATACCTTAGCTCATCGTGAACTTGGTCATGGGAAGGACTACAAAGTGCTAACAGGTGTAACGGGCCTGGGGTGTCCGTTACTTGCTTACACGTAGTGATGAGGAAGCGTACAAGTCCAGTGATACTGAAACCAAGTACTTAGTCGGAAGGAAAATCAACTCTGTTTTTATATAGGTCCAGAGTTTCTTGTGTTGCTCACGTTTTGTGTTATTTCTTGTGTTGCACCCTTTGGATTGTATGTCTAGCGGGGCTGTGTACCGAATGAAAGAGTTCTACAACATTTGTGCAAAATGCACTGCATGGTACGCAGATGTGGAATGGCTTCTATCAACTAAGTGGGAAACGATGCTCGATACGCCACTGTTGTTTGACAAAGAGACTGATTCGGAAGTATTATTCCCTTCCGAAGCGGGCGAGAAACACAAAGATTTGGCGAACGAAGCGGCAAATATTCTGCGCGGATCTTGCCTTAACTCGGAGTTTAGGCTTACGAGTGCTGCGTGCTCTATCAGGGTGGACAATATGGTGGGAAGCCTGGCCCGGACTCGAATGTTAAACGACCTCGTGATTGACTTTACTATTCGCTGCATCTGCGGTGCGCTTGGTGACTGCTACGCACTGAGTTCGTTCGCTCCGACGATGGGATGCCCAAGCCCTCCGAAGACACGAATATCGTCATTCCATTATGTGGTGTTGCCAGTTCACCTAAACGGAAATCACTGGGGCGTCATCATTGTTAGACTGGAAAAACGCCCAGCATCACACCGTACTATTACGAACCCTTGTGTGGGACGGAATCTCTAGCAACAATGGAAGCCATTTTCCAGGACACAATGGCTAAATTTTTACGGAACTGGCATCATGAGACCATGCAAGTTACTGATTTTCCTGTCGTCGAAAATGGCGTGTGGCTTAATGCGCCAACACAGCCAGATAGATCTTCATGCGGGGTGTTGTGTATCGCCCAAACATATGCAGTACTCAAGGATAGCACCGCTTTTGCTAACGCAACCGTCACACAAGACGATGTCGCCATCATGCGACTGCGTATCATGTGGATAATTTTGATGCAACCAGAGGTGACTACGAAATCAAATAAGCGAGCGAAAGCGGTAGAAGCGACCGGTCAGGAGCTGTTTTCAGCGTTTAAAATAGAATTTGCATTCGTTTGTCGACTTTACTTTGCTACGTAAATCTCCTTATGCCTCCTTTATCGCTTTTGTAATTCGTTTACAAAGCCTGATCCAGCAAAATACTGCAGCACTCCTCGAGCGCCATAGCATACGATACAACGTATCCGACGTCGTGAGCAGAAGCCCCGGTTGCAGCTGCTAGACGCATTGTATCAAGCTTTTCGCGTGCGAGTATAACAGCAATCTCCTCATGGAGATCCATCAGCTTTAGCGAAAACTCGGAAAGTCGCTCAGCTTCTCCCCCAGTAGCTCGATTTGCTGCAGTCGAGACCGTAGCAGCTCCTTGCACATCCGCTCCTTGTGGCGGGGATTGCGTCGGGGGACATCGTCGCCAGTTGAATGCGTCCGGTCGGTGCTAGCTAAATCGTTCATGAAGCCCAAGCTGGCTTGGTCACTGCGAGTCTTTTTTTTTCAAATGATGAATGAGCACTTATAATGTAAATTTTGTGAATGAGCGGAGTGGTAACTTTGACAATAACGGTAATCTATCAGACCCCGGATAATAGTTTACCGAGCTGTGTTGCTTTGACACATTTTTTATGTTGTTCCTTGTGTCAAAAGGGGCAGATGTGTTGCCGTAAGAGCTGTCGTCTTGTCGCCGTTGTGTTGCGGTAACGTCGTTCCTATTTTTCTCCCTAGAGGCTCATGGAGTTGTTTCTCATTTCGAAGATTTTTATTTTGTTTATACTTCGCAAGTGCAAGCAATAGGTTTGTAAACTATCGATTCCATTGAAAATGAAACTAATGCAGTAAAACTATAGTTGCTTTCTGTAGACAGAGGCTTGTGTAGGCTTGTCTTAAAGTCATAAAGTATTGAAGATTTTTTCTTTATGCTGGAAATGCTTGAAACTTTTGCCGCAATAATTTTTTTAAGTTTGGCGAATTGAATGAATTGTTTCGGCGTTGTTGCCTCCCAGTTTCATACATTTCTGGGCGTATTTCTTAACTTGGTTAAATACCAGACAAATGTTTGTATGGACAATTGCCCATTTTCATTTTATCTCTTTCTTGTTTTTTTTTTAAGGTATATTTTTATTTTACAGGTCCAGAATGTAGTGGATTACCTGTTCTCAACAAGCCGTAGATCTGCATTTAGTAGACTGCTGCAGCTTTGCATTAAGCGAGGTTTTAGCTGTGCCATTTGGCCTTGTAGCTCGAGATGCACATATTTAAAATGGTATCTCATTAAGTACACATATACTAGTAGTAAATACACAGCTTGTAGCTGGAATATTTTTTTTTTTGCACAGCTTTATAGCTCGCAAGTGGGGCATTTGGCCTCCCAGTATGGCGTGACACTACAGCAATGCTGCTGGTGCGTGAGGGCGGTATTTAGCTCTTCGCCTTAAATATGTACTACATGTACTTGTACATCATCAAATGCATGTACGTGTATGTGTACGTGTACGTGTACGTGTATGTGTACGTGTACGCGTACATGTACGTAGAGCACAAGGCACTGTGGCCTTCTAGTACGGCTTTTCAACCAGACAGCGCTATGGCTGGTCTGGCATCATGGCCTCACAACTCGGCAATGGCCGGTGTGACACGGAATGTATGTGTCTCGTGCGGCGCTACAGCTCCATGGCTGGCGCGGGGGTTTCATGACCTCCCAGCATGGCGAATAACTACGCATGCTGTGCTACAGCACAGTGGCTGGAGCCAAGTTGGCAACGTGGCCTCACGCGAGTTGGTGTCCGTCGGGCGATTTTCTCTCCGATCTCCTTCATGAGCCTTGGGGCTTGGAGGCGCATCGTCTTACCGCTTTTAGCTCGTCAGTACCCTGGCGAAGCGTTGGGCTGATAACCTGTTGAAGGAATGATTTGCGCAGAGTTGTTAGGGCAGTACAGAACTGAATGAGGACAAAGGTAGAGAGGATTAGGCGGCCATAGTGAAGAGGAAGTCTTGAGTGTAGAAGGAGAAGACGCTTGTGGTGGACTTGGTAAAAGAAGAAGAGCATGTGGTGGACTCGGTAAAAGAAGAAGTAAGATTAATGTTTAAGAAAGTAGCGGGCTACTAACAAGAAATTAGTATGCGGCATTCAGAAACATAGTCTAGAATTGCCGCTACCATTCATAGTACTAAAATGTTCCAGACATTTTAGTACATTATTTATTAGAGTCAAAAATACCGTGTCTCTTCATTATTAGTTTATAGAGAGCACGATGGAGAGGCGGTCCCTGTGACGGGCCCTAACCTCAACAGCCTCCCTGGATTTTTTCAAATAAAAACGCTATCAATTAGTATGTTATTGGACATGTAGGGCTACTGAGCAAAGCTACAAACCTTGCGCGAATAGTCAACATTCTGGATATGCACCCACCGTGTTTGGCGCAAAAGTCAAGCGCTCAAGGCTCATTTTGCCAAAGTAAGATATATTATTACAACACATGTAAAGATGGAAGAGGATAAAGTTTTAAGGGAATCAAATTTCTGGTTCACTTAACAAAAGGTAGAAGGCAAATCAAAATTAAGGCTTACAGTTGTCGTTGTGCCAAATATTTTTAATAAAACATGTTCTTCGAAGTACATGTACATTGTGAA
>NW_003303616.1:172783-176887 GCF_000142945.1 Phytophthora infestans T30-4
AGACACCCGTTCCTCCCCCCACCCTTCTTCCCCCCTTTCCATCCCGGAACTTCAACGTGCGGGTATAGTATAGTCTAATGACTGGGGCCGTCTACGCCACCCTTGATCCAAGAGCTTGAAGGGGATATGATATCCGTCCCTCTCCCTCCCGCCGCAACGCTGAAACCCAAATGAAATTGAATTACCGAGCGGTGCAGAAAAGAGATACTCGCGCTCCTGCGCGTGTTGGATCTGAATTACAACCTGCTGGTGGGAAGATCCATCCGGATCCTGACCCGACACTCTACGCTTGTCTGGCTGTTCAAGTCGGCCGGTTTACAAGGACGATTAGGACAGTGGGCAGCTTTACTCTCGCCTTGGACACTGGAGATTGTGAAATGTTCGAAAGGGGAAGACGAGATCCTGGGAGTCTTGGCCGCGAGCATCACACCTCGAGCTAAGATGGATGAAGCGCTGACTAGGATCGCTCCTAAGAAAGAACCCAAACGCCGGATCCAGATCCCGATCCCGGCGGTACAAGTGGATGAGGATCTGTACGTCCGGAGTTTCGATGGATCCGCTCGCGTACGACGCGGAGGGGGAGCATACAGCGCAATACGGTGGAGACTGCCCGGATGGGAAGTTGTACGGGCCAGATCCACTTATGCGAAGAGCCTCACCGTCAATGAAGCAGAGTATAACGGACTCCTGCTGAGTTTGAATCTACTGAAGGGACGGTATCCAAAAAGGCTGGTGATTTGTGGGGATTTAAACTTGGTGATCAGACAGGTGCGAGGTGAGATTGACTGCAAGGCCCCGCCCTAACACTGTTACGGCAGAAAGTGATGGTCCACCTGCGTGGTTGGATGAATCACGAGTTGGTGCATGTCAAGCGAGATTGGAATGCCAGTGCAGATATCTTGGCCAGTACCGCTTTACGGAATCAATGTGGTGTCGAGGTGGAGAGAGAGGCCGAGCATCAGGATCTGGTTACGTTGAACCGACTAGATGAGGTGGTGGTGGTTGGGATCCGAAAAAGGACAGCCCAGGTAATGGCTGTCACTAGGTCTAGAGGAAAGGATTGGAATCCAGCCCCCAGATTCTCGATGAAGCCTTTGTGAGGGGAGTTCGCATTGGAGGGATCCTCAAAGCACAGAACGAGGAAACGTGGGATCTTGGGACTAAAAGAAATTATCTGATGGGGGATGTACGAGACCTGAGTCGGGAAGACGCCAAATCCCACAGTCTTATCGCTACTAGATCAATAATATTTACGAGGTTGGTGTACATGTGGTGTGGAGGAGACCAACACTCACAAAAGGGAGGGGGAGAGAGAATTTCTTGAAAATGTATCACCCGTACCTAAGCGGGAAAGGAGGTGCCTATTTAGTGAGTCACTCAAAATACAAATTTCATGTTATTTCGACCTCATTTTGTAAGAGCATAACGCGAATTTGGTCGGAAATTCACAATTGCTTTTTTGCGCGCTTCGCGTGTGTTGCGCTTCTGCGCTGCATTCATGCACTCTTGGTATTGCTCATGTGAATTTACCTCCATCTTTGTTTATTATTAATTTTATATTTTTCAGGGTAGAAAAGTTAAAAAGCTGGTAGTCCTAGGCAAGCATTGGCACATACAGCACAACGATAAAAGTTCATTTACGATAGTGACTCGTTAAGATCGAAACGACGAACTACGTATACATGTAAGAGTACATAGGCATCGACTGGACTAACTGTCGCGCGTAATCCATCCGCCTCGCCATGAGAAACTCTGGTTCCACCACATCTGCCATCAACTCGTATCGTTCCATCATCTCCTCTGCACGAGCATCAACCGGCTGGGGCAAGAAGTCATCAACCTTGATTATCTTGAAAGATCCAGGCATGAATGACGGAGGATGTGGGGCAGAATCCGTTCGTCCCCAGTACGGCTGCTTCGATAAATCTGAACGCGTTCTTTGGATACTTCAACGTAACTTGGGTCAGAACGTGCTTGTCGCTGAACCAAGAGAAATGCCAGTGGTCGTTTAAATCCGTCAACAAACTCAGCGGATAGCAATTGAGAGGCGCCTTCATGCTGCAGCTCACAAGTTGACCAATTGCTTGAGGAACATGGCCCGGTTCGACTTTCTTCTTGAGCTCGATCACCAAGCTGACCCCAGCCAGCTTAATCAGTGGGTTCTTCGCTGTTCGATTGATGAGCAATACATCAGCTGTGCCTTTCATAGCAAACGGGAGTCTTGGGTCCACGATGTTAAGAACTGATTTATCGCCCGCAATGTCATCCAACAAGAAGTCTCCTCGATCCATCAGCGTCTTCAAATGCTGCTGCAAGTACGCCATGTACCCAGCCCTTTGACTTTCCTCGCTCTCCACGATTTTTGGAATCCACGAATAACCGGCGATGGAAGTATCGACTGGCTCCTTGACATCAGGAATATTTTCGGTCAAGCGCATCTTCTTGACAATTCGCTCTTCCATCGCAGTATTCAGATCGGAAAACGAATACGCAGACGCCTTCTCATCTCGTTCCCTGAGAACCTTATTCATTGACATCTCCACTTGCTCTACAGTCAGTGGCGTTGTCGCTGCAGACATCTCTTTTGAGATAGTACCGTCTTGCTCCGGAACCACCACCAGCACGTGAATTTCATCGGTGGATGGCGATAGCATCCCCGCCAGCACTTTCTTGAGGCCGGACTCTCCCTGCAGCTCCATTTCTTCTTGCGTTAGAGATTTGACGAGAGCAGTCTTCTCGCCCTTCTTCAGCTTCTTCACATCTTCAGTGAGGCTCGACAGCCATGCGTTGCCCCCCGCCTTCGCCAGGAAGAGCTGCAGGTTCTTGGCGTCGCATGTGATCGTCGATGCGTTCTTCTCCTTGATCGCGTCCTTCAAGTGCCCCACGGACTTGTTCTCGTCAATGTCCACAGGGAACGCGCTCCCAGCCACACCAACGACGACACAGTACAAAGTAACCATAGTTCCTCGAGCCGCTGATTCTGGAATGAGATAAGGTTGCACGCGGGAAAAGAAGGGGGTATTTGCACACGTTCTCCCAGAGTCCCGTGCTAGTCCAGCGATTTCGTTTACCCTGTCATAACCGTTTCGAATCGAATACTCATTTTAAAAGCAGTTTTTAAAAGCAGCTTCCTTTTCACAAATAATATTGTGACGGGGTCACACAGTAGAGGAAGTTGGTTTCCGAGAGTAAGCTTATACAAACTCTCAGTGAGCGGCAGTCCACAGGTCTCTTTTTACTTAAAGGGAGCGAGGTGACCAATTAAAGGGAGGGTTTAAGCTGAGTATATTTATAGGTAGGCTAAGCTTGATTTAAATATACAAACAAGTAGTCACCTATAGAAAAGCAATGTCATCCGCCAATGGTTGGCCTCGGACAACCTTGGTACTTTGTACCAAACATCCCGAAGTATGACGTGTCACACTTCATGTAACTAGGGGTACACTTAGGGCTACGTACCCCGTTACCACTTAGGCTCGGTTTACCGACCAATCAGAATGAAGAAGTGTACGTCACAAAATTTTATTCATTCTCAAAGTAAAAAAACATCGACTTGGCAGCGCGAGCGCGGCTGAGGCTCACTTCACAGTTAAAGCCTCGAGCAGCAGTCTGTGCGCTCCTCTTCTTTGTCTCCGCTGTGACTGTATGTCATGACTCGTGGCACTGCGAAGAGCGGTGCGAAGACACGCTCCAGGGCTGCTGCCGGAAAGGCGCAAGCCAAGAGCACTAATTATCACGGCAAAAGCTTGGCACTCCAGGAGGCTACTAAGGTGGCCTCCGAAGAGATCGGCTCAACGGGTGACGCGGCTGTGGCCAAGAGAACGAGCAAGCGCCGCAGTCCGTCGCCCTCGGCCTCCCCAGACAGCCGTCCGAACCCTCGGTTCGCTGAACGTCAGTTCGACTCAGCAGTGAGGACGAAGCCGAGTCCGGAAGCACGCACGATGCTCCTGTGAGCTCTACGGGAGGGCACATCTCAGTGCCCAGCGAGCACAAAGACGACAGCGTGCCGTCGCTCGCTAGTGATCACGGTGATCAAAGTCCCAGGACGTCGGTGCGCTCTGAGATAACGGCCGTCAAGGCTAAGGGCACTCCCAAAGCTGGTGT
>NW_003303616.1:176987-180166 GCF_000142945.1 Phytophthora infestans T30-4
GCTCGGCATCGACATGCGCAACCGTTGCGGCGCGCGATGACCGACCTTCCGACAGCGGAAGCAGGTGAGAGAACGATTGTTCCGAGCACCGCTCCGACGCGCTGCATAGCGCTGACGATTTCTCGTCGCATCGATAGCGTCGATGTCCATGGGCTCGGGCGCAGAATCCCGAGCAGAAGCAGGTAGCGCGTGAGCGTATGACGCCGCAACCACGTAGTCCTCGCGTAGGGCGAGGGCGAATGCCTCTTCGAGCGTAGAGGGGTCCGATATTGTAAGGCAGTAGCGCGTCATGCCTTCGCGCATACCGAACACGAATACATGAACCTGAGAGGCCATATCGATCGGCTTAGACACGATGCACGACGCGAGGTGTCGTGTCTTGTGGACGTAGTCGCGCATAGTCATCGTGCCTTGCCGAAGGGCGAAGAAGTCTGCTCGAATTCGGGATTCATCTTGCGGCGGCTCGAACGCGAGCCGAAGGTCACTCTGGAGGGTATCCAGAGTGGGGAAGACGTTGGGATTGACAAACCAACTTGCCGAGAGCCCATTCCTTGGCTTTCCCAGACAGCGCGAGAGGAGGAAATGGACCTTCGCGGAAGGCGCCTCGATCAACCTCGAGGCGATGGCGATGTCGATCTCTCGAAACCAGCGATTCAGCGAAAGTCGATCTTCTCCGGCACCGGAGTAGGTGGACGTCTCTAGCTTCACGACGTCATTCGTGGAGATACGCGAGGGAGTTGACACTCGCCGATTCGCATCGGCGAGCTCGCGTTCCATGAATTCTTGTGCCGCAACGCGCTGCTCGTCGGGCGTCGCTGAGCGCAGCAGCGACGTGACGACGGCTTCTCCGGACACCGCCGCAAGGCGGTGGAAAGCTTCCCACTCGATCCGAGTGAGATGGAGAAAGGCAGCGTGGTCGAGGTCTTGGCTCATGTCGAACTTGGTCGTTGGAAGGACTACGAAGTGCTACCAGGTGTAACGGGCCAGGTATTTACTCCGTTACTTGCTTACACTATAGTGTTGAGGAAGCTCGCAATAGGACGACTGAGTCTTAGGTTTAAGGAAAAATCAACTCTGACTTTATTTTAGGACCAAGGCCACAGCCCTGGCCACTCAAATACACGTCATAGTCCAATTGGCTAATAATGGGTCTGGCTCCCCATATATCAGCCAATGGCATGACAGTATTTCCTGAAGCGCGCGGCTTCCAGCGCTCACGATGAGCGCTAGAACGGAATGTATTCATCGTCCGTACCCCGTTCGAGCAAGAAGCCCCGGACTACTTATGAAGCTGCCGCCGCTTCTGTTCATAGATTGCGACAGCCTTCGGGCAGTCAATCAGGAGCCGTTCAATCGGCTCCCACGAGTTCTCGGAGTGGGCATAACCCCTCCACTTCACGAGGAGCGGTCGCTTCCCGCGACACCGTTGCTCCTGGAGGATCCGCTCCACGTGGAAGTGGACTTCTCCATTCCGGTCAAGCAGGGGCGGAGGTGCCCTCGTACGAGTACGAGTACTCGGCGCCTCCCGAGAGCCACTCTCGTTCGAGTGCTCCGACTGCGGATCCGACACGGGACCCTGAGATTGTTGACCCCCTCCGTCAACGTCTCCTCGTGCTTGAGATTGCACTTGGCCTTGGGACTGGCGGTAATGCTGCCGCCCAGGCCGGGAATCAGGGCGAGCTCGCTCGTCTTGCGGGTCGCCTGGACCTGGTGGAGCGAGAGGTCGCGAGCCTGCACCTGCGGGTGGACCGCCGGGCCTCTTCGTCCGATCTGGACGAGGCCTTCCGCATGATCCGACGGATCGAGGCTTTGTTGCCACGTCCGGAGCCGCCTTCGACGCACTCACAGACGTACGCGTATGGTGCGTACCCGGCGTACTCAGCGTACTCGGCGTATGGCGCCGGGGTCCGTTCGTACGGAGCCCCTCCGGCGTACGGTCTTGACCGCAACCTTGCCGTTCAGACCAAGGCTTGGGTGCCTGCTCCGACGCCTTCGTCGACGTCTGTGGTCGGCTCTCGCTTCGCGGAGCTGGGCCAAGGTGGGTCTGCGAGTCAGCAACCCCCTGCGGGTCAAAGTACCGCTTAAGGCGTCCAACATAGAACGTCGGGTGTGTCGTCATTGACTTAGGCAGGTCGATGGTGTAGGACGCACCATGTCTGGCCAGGCCTGCAAATGGTCCGATGAAGCAGTGCTTCAGCTTGTTGCTGCCGACAGAGCTGACAGTGTCAAGAGGTAGGTTCCTCGTGGCTAGTATCACTAAGTCCTCCACTTTAAATACACTTAAGTTTCCTCTTCCATGTTTGTCGGAGTACTCCTTTTGTTTATCCTGGGCCGCTGCCATGGCATCGCGGACCCTGCTGACAACGCTCAGCTTGGTATCCATAAAGGATTCCACTTGTTTCCGCAGCGAAACTGGTCTCACATCCGATACCTGGGAGGAAAGGGCTTTCCGAGCCTCTCCCCCACTTCGAATAGAGGTGTCAGTGTCTCCTCGAAGCGTGAGAGGCTCTCTGGGGCGACGAAAGCCGTTTAAGTTGAACGGCGTGAACCCCGTGGATGCGTGCACCGCGTTGTTGAGCGCAAACTCAACAGCTGGAAGCTGCGTCGACCACGTACGTGGTGCTGCCGCGCACACACTGCGCAGAGTGTCCTCGAGCACTCGATTGACGCGCTCTGTCTGGCCGTCTATCTGCGGATGGTCCGCAGTGGACATCTGCAGACGGGTTCCCAGCAAAGGAAACAGCGTTTTCCAAAACGCAGCCGTGAACCGAGGGTCTCGGTCCGAGTCAATCGTCTCCGGGAGACCGTGATAGCGGAACACCCTATCGACGAGCAACCTTGCGGTTTGTCGCCCGTAACAGTGACGGGCACCGGAGCATGATGTACCATCTTGCTCAGCCGACACACGAACATCAAAATTCCGGTGTTGCCGTGTCCGTCGGCGGGAAACCCAAGGATGAAGTCAAGACTCATCGCCTTACAACAGTCAGCCGGTACGTGCAGGCTCTGTAGTGGAGACGAAAATGTGACCTTTGAAATTTAACATGCTGACATGATTTAAGATGGTCTTCGCAGAATTGGGCGGACCCACTTTGTATATGTGGGTCCCACCTGAAAGGATCTAATAAACCCACAAGGCAGGACCATCTCGGCATCCCCAAAGGTTGCGCCCAGAGGGA
>NW_003303616.1:180536-189138 GCF_000142945.1 Phytophthora infestans T30-4
GACTTACAGCCAAATGTTCATATTGAAGAGAGCACTCGGCGGTCATCGAGTAGTCTACCACTACATGTAGGTCTAACGTGGTTTCTTTACAGCTGCCAGTCGTAGTTGTCGATCTGGAACTGGGTGAGCGACGTGATCACCTCGTCTGGCCTCTGGGAGGCTGGCCTTGATGCTGGCAAAAGCATCCTGGTGCTCTTGCTCCCAGCGCCAGTCGACGTCCTTCTGAAGGAGGCCCGACAAGGGCTTAGCGAGTCCCCCGTACCCTGCACTGTACTTGTGAAGATAGTTAGTCAAGCCCAACCTTTTTCGAAGATCCTTCTGGAATGGGGGCGTTGGCCATGCTGCTATGTCCCTGACCTTGTCTGGGTCAGCCCGAACGCCCACGTTTCTTACGAAGCAACCGAGAACCTTAATCTCTGATGACGCGAAGATGCACTTGTCGATGTTGACGTAAAGCCTGCTCGCTCGCATCACGTCCAACACTCGACGGAGGTGCCCAGATGCACCTCCATGGCCGTCTTGCGTCCCTCGGCACGGCTATGGACGAATATGTCGTCGAAGTACGTCTGTACGAAGGCGTGCAGTGGCCTGAACAATTGCGTCACGAGGCTATTGAATGCCGCCGGAGTGTTAGACAAGCCCTGCGGCATGACGAGCCACTCCTAAAGCATGCCGCTTGGAGTGCCCACCGCGGTGAGTGGGATGTCGCTCTCGCGCATCAAGATCTGGTAGTATCCGTCTACCAAATCCAGCACACTTTACTGTACGCTTCCTGCCATGTTGTTTAACAACACGTCCTTTCGTGGGATTGGTGTTTGGGCCGGCACCATCGCGTTGTTCAGCTTGTTATAAGCATGAACTAGACGGCACTTTCCGTTCGGGTTCCGAACGCAGAAAGCTGGCATCGAGTGCGGGGACTTCGACTCCCGCACCATGCATGCCTTCGCTTTCGCAGCGAAGAAGGCATCAAGCCATTACCTCGTGACACAATACTTTGTGCCAGGCACGAGATCAATCTCATGCCGTACGTCTCGATCCGGTGGGAGTTGGGTCGGTGGATGTTTGCTCACCACGTCCGCATACTCCGATACCTATTGTTTCATTGGATTCCTGGGGGTCCTTAAGATACTCAGAACCCAAGCGCGTCTGACGCTGCTTGCTCAAATCTTCTAGGACGTCCTCGTCCAAGACAGAGGAGTAGTTCAACTTCTCCCGAGTGGCATCTGGTCTAATGAGCACCATCTCGGCAATCTCCCCATCTCGGCAATCTCCCAGCGGCCGTCATTTCTTCGAGGTTCGGTATCTCTGCAACCTCTGGCAACGGCTCCAAGTGGACACCTGATGCCTTGACGAGTAAGCCGGTCTCGCCATCGAAGATGCGATAACACTCTTCCACCGGCCTTGTCGGAGGAGCCCGGGCACTGGACTCCGAGTCGCTTGAAGCGACGTCATCGTCGACGGCGACCGTGACGTGGAGTTTTGCTACTCACGTCTGGGGATGTCGACGCTCCGACATCCGAGGCACTCGTGGCCTCGTGTGATACTGTGGTACCCACACAGGAAGCGTGCTCAACACCTTCCTCTTCAGGTAAGGTCTGGGCGATCGCGTGTGGCACTATGTTACCCACACAGGAAGCGTATTCGACGTCTTCCTCTTCAGTTAAGGTCTGGGCGACCGTGTGTGGAACTCTGTTACCCACCCGGAACACGCTATCGTCAAAGTTCGTGATAGCTGCAGCTGTCTGCGGAGCTAAGTTACCCGCTTGTGGACCCAAGTTACCCACTTGGCCAGAGCCTCCTCTGGGCGCTGCCACCATCAAAACATCCTTGGAGTCGTCATATACGTCGACGACTCCCAAGCATCTGCCGGACGCTTTGGTCCCCCGACAACTCTTGCGAGCGCCCTGGGTTCTGACAGAGGTGGGAACATGACTCACCAATGCTCTGTCGGGCTGCGCAGGGCGGCTGGCACCGATTGCCTTGCCTCGCCAGCCGATCCAGGGCTCGTGCTTCTCAGCCAGGGCATGCCCAGGATCATATCGTATGGATCCATGTCGAGAACAGTGAACTCTTCGAGGCTGTCAAAGTCTTCAAGCTTGACGGCCAGATCCACTTGGACGTTGGGGACAGTGACGACCTTCCCGTCAGCCGGTCGCTCTGATACTGTCCCGTTGCCCTTGCTTTCTCTCAAAACATCGGCCAACTTGTTGCTATTACGAGCAACTGTCTGGCGGCGTGCGAAATTCCTCGATGCTCCAGAATCGATCTAGATTCTGAAGGGATGATCGTATCCCCGTACACATCCGTGTACTACGAGCAACCCGCCGCTGCTCTTCACCGATTCGAGGGTGCGAATACTCTCAGGGGCTAAGTACCCGTGGTATGCGCCACCCGCGCACCCATCAAGAAGACTTAGTTCTTCCCCAGTAGGGCGCCCCGCCCCTACTGGTTTCCGGCGTTCCCCTGCCCCCGAGATCCTGGCTTCTGCCAGCGACCCTTGAGGACGGGCTTGGGGAAAGATCGTCTGCGGAGTCTTTCCGCGGGACAGTCGCGCTTGAAGTGGCCCATCTTCCCGCAGCCGAAGCAGCGGATGTCACGCTGTTCGGCGGAGCCGAGTTCCAATGGGAACTGGTCCGTTGGGGCTCGTTCGACCGGGAGTCGACAAGGAACTCCCAGGCCATGCGAGGCCGGCGTACGCGCCTGGCGATGGCTATACTCTTCCTGAAGAGCCACTTGAATCGCCTCTTCAAGGGTGTTTGACTGCACCCGGAACAGCTGAGTGCGCGCGGGGCCCACTCGAAGGCCGTCCATGAACACTGTCATCTTGATGTGTTTGCTGAGTGGGTTTCCCACTAGGGACGCCGTGAGTTCCCGTATTTTATGGACGTACTCATGCAGCTCACGCCTCCCTTGCTTGCACGAGAGAAATCGCGAGCGCTGGCGGTACTCGAAGCTCGCCGGGAGGAACGCAGCTCGGAGCTGTTCACACAGCTGAGCCCAGGATGTGACATCCAGGGGATGTGTACACCCAACCCTTAGCACGGCCGCTAAGGTTGGAGAGTGCAAAGGCAACACGAAGTTGCTCGGTCGAGATCAGAGCCGCGTCCATAGCGAGCTCTACTTCTCGGACCCAGAAGTGAAGGCTCTCGCCTTCCTTCCCTTCATACGGCTTAACCTTCAGCCGAATTGGCTTCGGGTGAGATGGATTCGCTTCCACCGCCGGAGCCTGCAGGTTCTCCCGCACATGCGCGATGAGCCCCTGCTCGTAAGTGTCAAACACATTGACGCGCTCGAGCTGCGCGGCCGGTGTTGACACCACCAGGCTCTGCAGGGCCTCCATCTCGAATATACCTGCCATCTTTTGAACCAACTCGAGCTGTGAGCCGTTCGGATGGGAAATGTTGTTCATATCCAAGGCAACAAATCTTAGAGAGGTTCAGGTAGTCGACCCGCTTTGGCGTGGATTGATTACGAGTGCTATCAAGGATAACGGGGTCACACAGCACCTTGCACTAGAGGAAGTTGGCTTCCGAGCGCTTACAAACTCTCAGTGAACGGCAGTTCACAGGTCCCTTTTTACTTAAAGGGAGCGAGGTGACAAAAAAACAATTTAAGGTAGGCTGTAAGCTGAGTATATTTATAGGTAGGCTAAGCTTGAGTTAAATATTAAAACTATAAGTCACCTATAGAAAAACAATGTCATCAGCCAATGGTTGGCTTTGGACGACCTTGGTACCTTGCATAAGCGTCGTGCTCAACGCCCATTCATTCGCAAAGAGCATGACATGAACTTCTTTCGACCGATCGAAGTGCCTGAGGATGGGTGCATGTGAAACACTCGCCTTCAATTTCTCGACGGAACGACGTGCCACAGAAAGGCCACCTTCAGCGACAAAGTCTTCATCCTTCAGCTGGACAGCGCCGCACCGTAGACAGCAAAGTCTTGGATAAAGCGGATGTAATAATTAACCACTCCAAGGAGCGACTGCATGCCCCGCTTGCTCGTTGAAAACGAAAGCTCGATGATGACCGCAAGCTCACTGTGCAAATCTTGCCATCAATCAGCTCAGCGTCGCCAGACAGCTGTCGAAATCCTTGCCGCCAAAGCAAATATCATCCACAAACGACCGTCGACCAAACACGGGTACCAGCGACGATTCGGCTGGCTCCCCAGTCGTAAACATGTCAGCGACGGGACTGTTGATGAGCTGTAATATGGGCTCGGCCTCCACCGGTGCTTCGCGGTCTGCCGCGAACTTCGTTTGGAGCGAACCATCGGTGCCTACTCCACGACGTACCTTGACCTGTTCTTCAGCTAAACGCATCGTGTCCGAGTATTCTAACCAATCTCCTTTTGGCTGAACAAACCCCCAGAACGCGTTATCAATCATGCGTTGATATCGCTGCAAGCTGGCCGTTGCTACCCGCGTACGCGTCACGTAGATGGAAAATACACTCACTTATTTGGACATAAGCTAAATCATGGTATATGTACCATCAACGCTCACACAGCGTATTTTACTAATGCGCGCTCACAAATTGAAACTACAGTATTGAATGTGCACTACGCGCGACGAATTAGTTGTTGTCTACATAGACACGAGTATGTGTGCGACAGTGCAGACCTTACATGTGGGTGTAACAAGTCGATGTGGCGGTACTGTACTTTAGTGTGGTGTAGTGATTTCTCCAGAGTTGCGGATCATCACCCTTCGACATAGACGCGGCACCGCCCAAGATGTTCAAGCGACGAGTCCTCGGTCACGTGATGTACCGTGGCTCCAAGGTGCAAGAGACTCAACGGCGTCACTACCGAATACTCAGCGAATATTGGATACGGTCCAGATGTCACTTAATCCAGGCTGTCCTTATTATTCATAATGGGCTGACCGGATTCGCATTCAGCGGCCAAGTACTGGCCATCTACGGTACGAAACCTCGGTGGTGGTTGGGATGAGTTCGCGGAAGAGCCCGCAACCCTTTGAAGGCACGTTCACCGTCTGGGACAGGGCGCGAGCTGGTAAATATGCTTTTGCGACGTTGCAGACGATGCTTGGTGTGCAAGAAGATCCATAACGGATCATTGTTCACTTTTTATTTGTAAACATGATTAGGACTTCTAACTAGGAATAGGCCCGACATAAATACAGAACAGAATTTCCACTCAAGCACACAGAGCGACGTCCAACTTCAAGGTAAGCGTCTGGTCAAGTTTATTTTAGTAAATTATGCCTGTCGGTGAACTCAAAGCTTCTGTAGCCGAGGATTCATCCCGGCAAGGTCCAAGAAAACTGTGACGTTTTTGGCCGATTACTATCGGGTGGTTTAACGTGACGGCTTATTGTTGCCTATTTGCACGGCTGGCAGCCCTTGTATTGCATCCCTTTTATTCTTCCAACCGAATGTTTAACACTCGGTGCTCTCGTAAAAGGCTTACCCGTGCCCTGGTACCCTTCCGCTGCTGGGACCACGAGGATTCAAAACACCTGCTAGCTTTGCTCGTGCTAGTAGCGTGTACTTATTTTAACAGGTTAACCGATATATGTAGTTTACAAGGTCCGGTTTTTCCCGGTGCAAGGGCAGAACTGGGGTCTTCAGGTCTACCCGAAAGATCGATTGCTATTCTAGCAGACGTATTGTTGTCGGAACGTCCTAACTACATTTGTAGCTAGAGTTCACGGGGGAATTCCATTACCACAGCTGGTGTCGCGACCCGGAAACAGAGGGTGGCCATTGTGAACTGTTTGTATGGCCTTCTAGTTAGCGAGGAACCAAGAGAAGAAGAACAAGAAGAACAAGAAAACAAGAAGTATGGCGAAATAACAACCGACGGTACCAGCTACGCCTGCCAAGTCTGGCGGGGCTCGCAACAAGGGTTCAAGCTCGGACGTGTCGGCTGGACGCTTTGCAGCCGCCACCAAGCTTTCGGTGAGCTGCGAGGACAAGGCGGACGACGGTCCTGACGCCCATCATTATGACGGCTACGAAGTCAAGACGCCGGCTCCAGAGCCAGGCGCCGCGACACCTGGAGACAGCCACGCTATCATCAGGGCTGAGTAGAGCGACCAGGTCCCTTTCGAGGAACCTCGTCGACGAGCTATATGACGTTGCGGGGCCAGAACCGGTCTATAAAGAATACGACGATGGGACGAGGGTTCTAAGCCTTCGGTGGCGAGTTCAAAGCATTCAGCATTGCTGAAATCACCTCGCCCGCCTATCAACGGTGACACGCCAGCCGCCAAGCGCGTCTTCGGCCGCGTACAAGCGCTGATAGAGAATGATGATTGGATGCAGCTGTTCAAGCCCATCCACAAGCGACAGGCCGACTGACCCACGCTTGCGCAGTTACTTCGATACCCAGTCAACTTGGTTTCGACTAGCCAAGTTGTCGAGGATTCAGTCTCGCTACTACTGTCGCTGGGCTTTGAGAACGAGACTTATCAATCGATGATGTCGCTCCAAGATTGGCGACCTCATGAGGCCGTAGCTGCTCTCTAGAAATGGAAGAAGAAGCTTCGGAAGGCATTTGGCGCTGTCGACATCAGCGCTGGAAAGCAGCCTGTGAGTTGACCAACCGTTCATGATGAAGATCCGTCCACTGCCGCGGCCACCCCAACGACTTGACCATACGCCTCCTACCAAGCGTGGAGTTGATCGTGGTGCCTTTGGCACTACCGAAGCTTCACCGTACTTTCAAGACTCGCACATGGCTACGCCACGTTCGGAGAGCTGTATGCAACGCGTGTACGCTGGTAACGAGGGTTCATTCGGTCGCCGGGGCGGTGCGTGAGCTTCCAAAAGTGGCGCCCGACGTCGTCAGGTTGACAGCGATGGTTCGTCAAGTGACGATGACATTTTGATGCGTACATTCGACGAAGAAGATCCTCAAGTCGAGTTAATGCGTCAGATGAATGAGCTGGCAACGCTTAACGACGTGGACCCGACACCGAGTATTGAAATGGCATCATACCGACCATTGGATCGCATTAAGCCGTTCTCAGGCTCTCGCAGCAAGAGCGAGAACTATATGCAGTGGCTCCGCGGGTTCGTCTACGAAATGACTGGAACGCACACAGATGCTGCCAAATGGTGCATTTCATTTTAGCTTAGTCTCCGGGACGAAGCCATTCATTGGTTCCGTTAATCTCCGAAGAAGACGAAGCGCAAGTGGAAGCTGCTGAGTGATGCGTTCATCCGCTACTATTACTCGTAGTTCACGCAGCCGGCACTGTCCCGTTACTACTCTGCAAAGCGGGAACGTAACAAACATCTGTGCGACTACATAAACAGACTGAATGGCTACGCTCGGAACGCCCGTCTACACTTCGAGAAGAGTAGCCGCGACGCAAAAAAACACGTACAGCAGTTGCTGGCAGCGTGCAATGTTGACAAGTTGGCGGAGAGTCTCTACCACACTCGAGTCACCGACATTCACGAGCTCGAAGAGATCATTGAAGATGTTTTTAAGGGCAAGGAGCGAATGGCTAAGCGTAACAGTATCGACACTCCAAGAATCGAGATGCACGACGCGACGATGCGTACGCCCGCAACAACCAACGTGATGACCGTCGCCGCGATGACAACCGCAACAAACCGAGAGTGACGCTCATTGAAGCCACGGCGGGGACCTACTAGCTGAATTGGAGGATCGTGAAGCTGCCCGGGGGGGGGCGGGGGGGGGCACCGAGTATTCAAATGAAGATCAGAACGCTTATAGCGATGTCCAAGACGAGTATACCGACTTTCAGCCCGAAAATACGGATAGTGACTTCTCATCGGACGAAAGTGACCGATACCCCGCTGCGACTAACGAATATGAGCACTGTGCAGCCGCTGAAGGCACCTACGCACGTTCAGAAAACCATCAGACGCGTGGGAACACGCCTGATCGCGAGAATGATTTCAATCAAGATCGCCGGGGTGGTGACCGTGGGTTCAATCAGGACCAACGCGGTCGGCGCGCCTTCAACCGCGACAACAGACAGCCACAGTATGGACCATGCGCGGTGTGCGGTGGTAAGAGTCACTCCTCCCACCACTGCAACAAGCGATGCAAGTTCTACAAACAACGCCACGATGCTGAAGAGTGCGAGCTTTTCCGCAACTTCCAAGACCTTGCCAAATTCGTGCGTACCAAAGACACGAAGAAGGATTTTCCACCAGAGCTCAAGCCCGTCGTTCAGGAACGCCATTTAAACTAGGCAACCCGTCAACTACAACTGGGTTGGTCTCTATCGGGCTGCCACAGTTAGTCGAGCCTTCAATGGTAGTAGAGTGTATCTTTGATTTCATGGGGCAGAGTGAATGGCCTGATAATTATGTAACAAGTGCGAACGCGACGGAAAATGAAAAGGAGAGGAGTAGAATCCTCGGTGGAGGAGCTGGAGAGAGTGTGGAGTGTGATGATGCCGATGAGGGCACCAGCGAGGGCTCCTTCGGAGTAGTTTCGAGTGCTGCGCGAGACGGATCCAAGGGTCACTTTAAGATGATGAAGTTGAACCCTGGCTAGAGACAGGGGTGGTGGTCGGCTAAGAAATTCGACCGAAGGATCAGAATCAGAGCATCTGGTGCAAGGCGCAGTAAACGACAAGCGGACGAGGAT
>NW_003303616.1:189238-191884 GCF_000142945.1 Phytophthora infestans T30-4
TTCACACAACTTTTGCCATCTTTTCTTAGGCAAAGTACCCCCGACACGCTTACGCTTCGGAATTTAGAAAAGGCCCGGGGGTGTTTTCGCTGGAATTTTACTCTCATGCGAGTATCAGATTCTCTATCGGTTTTAAGGCAAAAGCGAAGTGCCCCAGGGAGGAGATCGAATGCGGCAAGCCAACCAAGACCAGGGCCAGCAGAAAGGCGATGGAGTTACTGCACCAACGGTTCGCTCACCTGGAGCATGGATACTGTGAGAGAGCCGTCCAAGTAAGCTCCATGTCGGAGTAAAGATTAATGCACAAGGTCTGAGCTCCTACGAGTGAGTTGCGTGTTCTTGCTAGCAAGACTAAGCCGGATGACCTATGCGAAGACTCTGAACGGAAGTCTGAAACCGCTAGAGATGTTGATGATGGACATATGCACGATTAATGAACCGACGGAAGGTGGTGCAACTATGTTCCCGCTTATCATTGACGAAGCTAATCGCTTCAAGTGGGCGTACCTGCTCGACCAAATAAGTGCGGCTACACTGTACGTCAAGATTTTGCTACATCAACTTCGGTCTCAGTTTCCCAAGCTCACTGTTCGGAGACTGCACTCTGATCAGGGTGGTGAGTTCACCAGTAATGCGCTGAGAGATTACTGTAATGAGCACGGAATTGTGCAGCAGCTTACGAATGCCTTTTCTCCTCAGGAAAATGGTGTGGAGGAGCGAGTGAATGGCACGGTGCTGCCTCGCATCCGTGCTGTGCTAACCGCTACACATATTCCTAACATGCTATGGGGAGAAGCACTTCTACACATTGTAACGACGCTGAATTGGCTACCAACTAAACTGCTAGGACTGGTCTCGCCATACAAGAAGCTGTACAGTGTGACACCTGATGTGGATGACCTTCGGACTTGGGGATGTGTGGCACGCGTGCGTGTCCCTCCTGAGTCCTGACAAAAGAAGGAAAAATTGAACCCGAGAGCACGATTTTCGCTATTTCTTGGTTATAGTCATGAAACCAAGGGCTACAAATTTCTAGATTAGAAGACGACTCAAGTCGTGACTACACGTGGATAAAACACGCGACTTCACGAGGTGCTTACAAGCTACGGCATTTACGTAAAGCAACCCCTAGAGAACGCATATCACGACGGTGGTCATCCGCTGCCTGATGGTATTCCGGTGGCACGCATCAAGACTAGTATGGAGACGTACCTGTCTGGTTGGAGCTCTGAGTCTTCGAATGTGACGAAGCAGCTCGAGATGGTGCCGAAAGCTGATGACCTACAGGACAAAGAGCATGAGTCCAGTGGGAGTGCGAAAGACGACTTACCTGATGAGCAGAGAGCAGAGTCGCCTGCCGGTGCAGCTGCACCAGCTGAAGTTGCTATGAGCGACGAGACGAAGGAGCCATCTGCGGCACCCAAGTCCAGCAAGCGACGAAAACGAAAGACGCGAAAGAAACTTAAACGGGAAAGAAGGTGACGAAAGCCTTTGAGATTCGAGATCCTCCTGTTCAACCATGTCTCAAGCGACCTCGACGGACGCAGAAGCCAATTGTACGGCTTCTTGACTTTGTGGTGGACAAATGTGATGGCTATCAATATGGTCATTGAGATACCGACGACCTACAAGCAGGCACGTCGGAGTAAGCATTGGCTTCAGTGGAAGGCTGCGATGCTTGCTGAACTACAGTCACTGAAACGACATACGACATAGAAATTGGTGCCACGTGCGTCAGCCAAGGACGTCAAGGTTATTACGTGCAGATGGGTGTTCGCTGTTAAGCGTGACGAATGAGGACGTATAAAAAGATTCAAAGCTCGTCTCGTGATTCATGGCTTCAAACAACAACTGGGCGTGAACTACAGTGAGACCTACGCACCGGTAATCCGGTTTAAGACGGTCCGTGTCGCCATCTACTTCGCCGTTCAACGAGGATGGGAAGTTCTTCAGTGTGATGTAAAGACCGCGTTTCTTTTTGGGGACCGCGATGAAATTGGTGCCACGTGCGTCAACCAAGGACGTCAATGTTATTACGTGCAGATGGGTGTTCGCTGTTAAGCGTGACGAATGAGGACGTGTGAAAAGATTCAAAGCTCGTCTCGTGATTCATGGCATCAAACAACAACTGGGCGTGAGCTACAGTGAGACCTACGCACCGGTAATCCGGTTTAAGACGATCCGTGTCGCCATCTACTTCGCCGTTCAACAAAGGTTGGGAAGTTCTTCAGTGTGATGTAAAGACCGCGTTTCTTTTTGGGGACCGCGATGAAATTGGTGCCACGCGCGGCAGCCAAGGGCGTCAAGGTTATTACGTGCAGATGGGTGTTCGCTGTTAAGCGTGACGAACGAGGGCGTGTGAAAAGGTTCAAAGCTCGTCTCGTGATTCATGGCTTCAAACAACAACTGGGCGTGACTACAGTGAGACCTACGCACCGGTAATCCGGTTTGAGACGATCCGTGTTGCCATCTACTTCGCCGTTCAACGAGGATGGGAAGTTCTTCAGTGTGATGTAAAGACCGCGTTTCTTTTTGGGGACCGCGATGAGTTGATCCTTATGGAGCAACCACCGGGTTTTCAAGCGGATGGGCCAGCGTTTATCGGTAAGCACTTGAAGAGCATCAATGGACTTAAACAAGTACCGA
>NW_003303616.1:191984-208483 GCF_000142945.1 Phytophthora infestans T30-4
ACCGATGTATGGAACCGAACTCTACATGCCAAGTTGATGACACTTGGGCTTGAGAGAGTGGAGTTGGACTACGGCTTGAAGAAGGATAGAGAAGTGATTATGCTCCTAACTGTTTACGTGGACGACCTATTGCTAATGGGTCCACGTGAGCTGTGTGCTCGAATTGCAGCCGCGCTGCAAGAAACCTTTGAGCTCACGACCATGGGAACCGGGAAGTACTTACTAGGTGTGGAGATCTTGATCAGCCGACCCAGTCGACATATTATCTACTGCCAGAAACAGTACGTGCTTGAAATACTCAAACGTTTTCACATGGAGACGTTCAATGGGTGTACTACGCTTGAGGCGCTGACACCCTCAAAGGCGGTTGTTCCTGCTACGACCGAGTACCTGCCCTACCGAGAGCTGGTTGGTGCGCTTCAGTATTATGTAAGTGCCGCGAGACCTGGCATCGCACACGCAACCAGACATCTCGGGAAATACAGCTACGACCATACTCACTACGCGCAAGCCAAGCGGGTATTGCGCTACCTGCAGGCTACATGTTACTTTTGTCTTCTGATGGATGTTGCGTCAGCAAGTGACCTACGTGTGGGTTGCTATTCGGATGCTGACTATGGTAATGATCCCGTTGACCGCCGCAGCATCAGTGGATACGTGACGACAATGGACGAAAATGTCGTCTCTTATGCATCAAGGAAACAAGAAATTAATGCTTAGAGCACATGTGAAGCTGAGTACGTTGCAATGGCTGAAGCTACAAAGGACTTGCTGTGGCTTGCAGGGCTCTGCCGATAACTCGCGTGGAAACCCGCACTACCTGTACTACTCGGAGATAACCAGGGAGCCATCTCCCTAACAACTAAACCCGCAAGCACAGCAAGCAAGAACACAGTGACAACAAATACCACATGGTGCGGGGGGGGGGGGGGCGGGGAACAAAAACGGATAATTACCCAACAGAGGACATGGGGGCAGACATCATAACCAAACCACTTGTGGTGGTCAAGTTCTCTCGATTCCGAAAGATGCTGAAGGTACTGCCTATTGGGGCAGACAGTGACATGGCCGCCGCTGTAAATGAGAAGGCTACATCTGCGTCAACTACGATGCATGATACCCTGACTGCGTCACCTGCGATGCGGTCAAGTACGACGGATTAAGACATTACTGACGACGATGACATGTAGTATGCATGTGTGCTGACTGGTCGAACCAGCTTCGTGTGGCTGTACCACAACACTAGCATGCAATCAACTGCGCTGGACTACAGACATATGCGATTCGAGTGGAAGACTATGCAACTAGCGGATTAAGGTGGTGGTGGCTTCATCGTACGACTATTCTCAGTGGTGTGTGTACGGATGAAGCGATGTGATTTCGTCGATTCGGCACTGCATCGCCGAGATCATGTGGGAGTGTGAGATGCTATCCTGCTACTGTGAGATGCTACTTGCTACAGCCTGCCAGTGTCCAATGCCAGACGTCATTGCCACAGCCCAAGACACTGGCAATACCAGTACTACCGATCCGACCTACAATCCTACGCGTGTCTATGTAGCTGTACTGCATCCCGGCGTACCGGTCTGCAACGCGCTCACGTGCGAGCTGCGTGCGGAAGATACCAAGGACTGTATGAAGGACGGTGGCGGTGAGCAACTGCAACTGCGTTGCAGGTGATGGTGAACTACTTAGCTTTCTATAGACTAGCTTAGGTTGAGTATGTGCTAATCTAACTTTGCGGAGCATGGAGGTTCAGGTGCTTGGCAGCTCTCACTCTCACAACTGCTTTTGCTGTACTGCGCGCACAACGAGTGAGAGGCAGCAAGCACCAGAGCTCCGTGCTCCTGCCGTGGTACTTTGCCCGGCACTCACGTGTATTACATTCTAATTCCTATTGCTCTACGCCTACTGCCCTACAAGTCTGTGCCAATGGCACCTACTCTACGTAGTGATAGAAGGTCGGAGAGCCCGGTGACGCGCCATGCGTCATCTCACCTCTCCACGAACACGCTCACTGAACTTGCTTGCTAGTAGCACGTGGCTACTGCGCAGTACGCAGTGCGCACCATGGACTCGAGGCAGCGCGACGCGTGGCGTCTCATCATTGGTTGGAAGTTAATGTGACACGCGTATTTTTCCGACTAAGTACGCCAGAAATACAAAGGAGTTGAACCGGAAATCTATCCAGCGTTAGCGGTATTTATCCCAATGATAATTATTAATACAGTAAAAACGAAAAGCGGCATCCAGAAGTGTAAAATTACACATGAACAAAAAAAAACTTGAAAACTGAAAGAAAGCCTAAGCAATACACCTTGCCAAAAGATAACTTTAGTTACTGAAATAACGCAAGACTTGGAATAGCGATTATCTAGATAAAATCTGAATAAATGACGGATAGATTACCGATCGATATTTCAGTAATTTATTCCAGCCCTTCACTATTGCACTGGAATATATTTCTGGACGAAGAAAATTCTTATGTCAAAGCCTGAGTTATTCCAAAAAATAAAGATCTCTATGGCTCCGACGTGATATGCTATATTGAAGTCACAGCAATGCTGTAAGAAAGACTTTCGTGCATTGACAATAATATTGTCTTTATTTTTTAAACATGTCTATGTGACACGCCTTTTTCCCGCTTAAATACGAGCGGAAATTCTCTCTTCTTCCTCATTCCAGAATCCATCGGATATGGTGAAGCTCTTCTGCGCGATTGTTGGTATTGCGGGAAGCGCATTCGAGGTGGACATAGATCAGACTGCGTCGGTTTCCGCGCTAAAGAAGGCGGTCAAGGTGGAGAAATTGTATCAGTTTCCTGCCGATGAGCTGCAGCTCTTCCTGGCGAAGGCGGGGGGCAACGCATGGCTGTCGAGCCTCACTGAAGATGTGAAGAAGCTGAAAAAGGGCGCGAAGACTGCTCTCGTCAAATCTCTAACGCAAGAAGAAATGGAGCTGCAGGGAGAGTCCGGCCTCATGAAAGTGCTGGCGGGGATGCTATCGCCATCCACCGATGAAATTCACGTGCTGGTGGTGGTTCCGGAGCAAGATGGTACTATCTCAAACGATATGTCTGCAGTGACAACGCCACTGACAGTAGAGCAAGTGGAGATGTCAATGAATAAGGTTCTCAGGGAACGAGATGAGAAGGCGTCTGCGTATTCGTTTTCCGATCTGAATACTGCGATGGAAGAGCGAATTGTCAAGAAGATGCGCTTGACCGAAAATATTCCTGATGTCAAGGAGCCAGTCGATACTTCCATCGCCGGTTATTCGTGGATTCCAAAAATCGTGGAGAGCGAGGAAAGTCAAAGGGCTGGGTACATGGCGTACTTGCAGCAGCATTTGAAGACGCTGATAGATCGAGGAGACTTCTTGTTGGATGACATTGCGGGCGATAAATCAGTTCTTAACATCGTGGACCCAAGACTTCCGTTTGCTATGAAAGGCACAGCTGATGTATTGCTCATCAATCGAACAGCGAAGAACCCACTGATTAAGCTGGCTGGGGTCAGCTTGGTGATCGAGCTCAAGAAGAAAGTCGAACCGGGCCATGTTCCTCAAGCAATTGGTCAACTTGTGAGCTGCAGCATGAAGGCGCCTCTCAATTGCTATCCGCTGAGTTTGTTGACGGATTTAAACGACCACTGGCATTTCTCTTGGTTTAGCGACAAGCACGTTCTGACCCAAGTTACGTTGAAGTATCCAAAGAACGCGTTCAGATTTATCGAAGCAGCCGTACTGGGACGAACGGATTCTGCCCCACCTCCTCCGTCATTCATGCCTGGATCTTTCAAGATAATCAAGGTTGATGACTTCTTGCCCCAGCCGGTTGATGCTCGTGCAGAGGAGATGATGGAACGATACGAGTTGATGGCAGATGTGGTGGAACCAGAGTTTCTCATGGCGAGGCGGATGGATTACGCGCGACAGTTAGTCCAGTCGATGCCTATGTACTCTTACATGTATACGTAGTTCGTCGTTTCGATCTTAACGAGTCACTATCGTAAATGAACTTTTATCGTTGTGCTGTATGTGCCAATGCTTGCCTAGGACTACCAGCTTTTTAACTTTTCTACCCTGAAAAATATAAAATTAATAATAAACAAAGATGGAGGTAAATTCACATGAGCAATACCAAGAGTGCATGAATGCAGCGCAGAAGCGCAACACACGCGAAGCGCGCAAAAAAGCAATTGTGAATTTCCGACCAAATTCGCGTTATGCTCTTACAAAATGAGGTCGAAATAACATGAAATTTGTATTTTGAGTGACTCACTAAATAGGCACCTCCTTTCCCGCTTAGGTACGGGTGATACATTTTCAAGAAATTCTCTCTCCCCCTCCCTTTTGTGAGTGTTGGTCTCCTCCACACCACATGTACACCAACCTCGTAAATATTATTGATCTAGAAGCTGTATTTACCATCTAGAACTAGGTTTTTACCAGAATTCTAGATGGTTGGCTGCTACTCAGCCACGCATCACTTACTCTCTTAAATCTCAATCTCACTCTTCTTTTACTAAGTTCTTCGCAAGTGTTCTTCCCTTTTCTTCCAATTCTGCCAACGCCGAGTCCTATGGCTCGACAGGTTATAAGCCCAACGTTGGGGAGGACCAGTGAAGACTTTCCGCGCCTTAACGGATCCAACTTCGCAGTCTGGAACGCTCGTGTCCGCGCTGCTCTCGACGGTCAAGGTCTGTTAGGCTTCATCGACCAAGAAGACTTCGACGGAGACTCTGACTCGGCCAGCTCTGACCTCGACGAGATCGAACCCCTTCCACCCAAGCCCGATGCTCCACCGTCTCCGACGCCGTCCGAAGCCCTACTTGACTCTGACACCGGGACGCTGCCGCCAAACGACAGCCCGACCGAAGATGCTGATGGTGACACCACCGGACGTAAACCCGACCCGTCATCCTCTGAAGATCCATCGGATTCGTCTTCGGGCAACTCATCCGATCCAAAGGTGGATACACCCAAACCCGCCCGCCCGACTAAGACGGCCTCCAAGGCCCAGTCGAGCCTCCCGGCGATCAAATCCTTTGCCGACACTAAACGTGAGAAGGACAGACGCAGAGCATTGCTCCGCGCGAAGGCCAAGCAAGCTTGAGCAAAGCTCCGAGCCGCCAAAAAACGTGCCGCTCGAAAACCGAGCTCACGTGAAAGACGCCGCATGGAGCGCAAGACTCGATCTTTCTTGATCTCCACGATTGATGATGCGCATGTTCTCCTTGTGGAAGGATGTACGTCAGCCTACGCGATTTACCAGAAGCTGCGTGATCGCTATGAAGGCTCGTCAGCTCACGGTGACCCCTATTACATCAATCACTACTTGATGACCATCAAATATGAGGAGGGCACCGATTTAATGGCCTTCTTTATTGAGTTGGAGCGTGCGCTTAAGGATGCTGCGGAAGCCACTGGTATAGTGATGACTGATGAGCAAAAGTCTCTGTACTTGTACCATGCCATGCCCAGCTCGTGGAAACCAGACCTTGCGATCTGGAAGGGAAGCAAGAAATTCATTCCCTACACCGACCTGAAGACCAACATCGAGCGAAAGGTGCTTGACGACTATGCCAAGCGCAAGTACATCATTGACAAGGGTAGCCCGGAGTCTCGTGCGACTTCCAACGAGACTGCTCTCAAAGCAGTGCACAACGCCCCGGATGGTCGTGACGATCCAGCTCCCCCAGCAAGCGCATGCACGTATTGCCAAAGACCGAATCATGCAATTCGTGACTGTCGCGTGCTGCAGAAGCACTTGCGCACTGGTACCGTGAAGGAAGGAACCGTCCTCCCCGCGAACTTCGCCATCATTGAGCGGAAGCCGCGAGATGACAAAACCCCGTTTCCTGCTAAGCACCCTCGCTATCAGCGTTCCGGCGACCGCCAACGGCCCTCAGGACGTCCTGACCAAGGCTCCCAACCCTGGAAGGCACCTGAAATCTATGACCGTTTTGGCAACCCGGTGAACTACCAAGAGCTCCAGCGCAAGTATCACTCGCGCGAACGTGAAGCCGGCCTCATTGCCTATACGACCATCTTAATGCCTGACATCGGTCTCTCGGCTACGTCCTCTGATCCTCATGACCCTACATGGACTGTCGACTCGGGATGCACCCGCCATGCTGCCTACCAGGAATCCTGGTTCAAAGAGATCCGCCCTTATGCTGGCACCATCATGGTTGGCGGCAAGCAGCAACTCCCCATTCGCGGCATCGGTGATATCATCCTTGAGGTGGTCGACTCTGAGGGTACCACTCGCCAGCTTGAGTTCTGCGATGTCCTTTTCGTGCCGGACATGAAGTTTAATCTTCTGTCTATCGCTCAGGTACTGAAAATGGGCATTCGACTCGTATTCAGTCGCACGAGATGCACGTTCTTTGTGGGCAAGAATTACAAACTTCATGTTGAGCTCGCTGCCGACATGGACTTGTTCCAACTCAGAGCCAAGACTCCTCCCAAGACGCCTCCAACCGCACTCGTGTCTTCGGATTCTGCGGACGACAACCCCGTCAAAGCCTTAGTGGCTCCACCAGGTATGGACCCAAATGTATTATTGTGGCACAAACGTCTCGGTCATCCTAACTTTCGTGCGATGCAGACCATGTCTAAGACCCAAGCGGCTCCTGAACTAGCGTTCACCCAAGCATCTGCGATCCCAAAACACTTCTGCCCTTCGTGCATCTTTGCTAAAGCCCATCGTGCTCCTTTCAATAGCAATGTTGATCGTTCAAAATCTCCCCTTGAAAAAGTTCATTCTGACATTAATGGCCCTTTGCCTTACCCCAGCCTAAGTGGCGCACATTATTTCATCACATTCATTGACGACTATTCGCGTTTTATGCACCTATATGTTGTTGCGCACAAGTCTGATTTGTACGATTGCTATGAAAAGTTTCGTAAGGCAGCCAAGAACCGTTTCAACACTGAGGTTAGTACACTTGAAACCCAATTCAACCAGTATGACCCAGAAGTTCAACGGCTTCAGAGTGACAATGGAAAGGAATACGAAAAATTAGGCAAGATCATCTTTGATCGCTACGGCACCCATGCTCAGTTCACAAACGCATACACGCCTCAACAAAATGGGGTTGCGGAGCGCCGGATGCGCACCATTCTCGAACGAGTGCGAGCTCTACTGATTGACGGTGACTTACCTCGCCAGCTTTGGGGAGAGTGCTGTCAATACGTCACTCATCTTATTAATGTGACCACAAGTAGTGTACTCCCAAAAGGAGTGACACCGTATGAGCTCTGGCACGGGAAGAAGCCATCCCTAGCGCACATCAAAGTTTTTGGTTGTGCAGCATTTGCTCTCATACCTGAACCGCATCGCAACAAATTACAGGCACGGGCTCGATTGTGCAGGTTCGTCGGCCTACCGCAAAACAAAAAAGGATACCGCCTTCTCAGCACGACAGAGAACAGAATCATCTATAGCCGAGATGTTACGTTCAAAGAGGAGACGTTCCCCAACTTGACGTTCCTTGAACGTGCCACCCCAGACCCACTCAGTACGTCTTTACCTGTTCAAAAAGAACTCCTACCATCACTAAGTGCACTCCTCAAACGAAATCACGCCTCTCTGGTGGCCACTGATGCTGACGTTTGTCCCTCTTCTCCAAAGAAAATCAAACATCCAGACGCTGATGTAGTATATTCCAAAGCTCTATTGCTGAACGAGTCTATTGACTTAGAAGAAGAACAAACCCATCGTCATACCATCATTACTCTCTTAGCTGCTCGCTATGACCCGGAACCAAAGACCTATAAGGACGCAATGGGGTCACCGCATGCATCTGACTGGCACGCTGCCGCTCTCTCAGAATACCATTCGCTCATGCACAACAGGACATGGACTCTGGTGCCTCGCCCGCACAGCCGTAAGGTTCTGCAATGCCGATGGGTTTTCGTACGTAAGCGCGATGCCGCTGGTAGCATTGTGCGCTTTAAAGCTCGCCTGGTCATCAAGGGTTTCCAACAGAAGTATGGCATTGACTATACAGAGATATTTTCACCCGTTGTACGGATGGAAGTCCTCCGACTGCTGCTCACGCTTGCAGCAATCCTTGACTATGAAATTGAACAGATGGACGTTAAAACGGCTTTCCTCAATGGTTCACTTGATGTTGAGATCTTTATGGAACAGCCCGAAGGTTTTAAGTCGAAATCGCATCCTGAACTCGTTTGCAGCCTTGACAAGAGCCTCTACGGCCTCAAGCAAGCACCCCGAGTCTGGTACTACACTTTCGCACAATACCTCGAACGTCTTGGTTTCCGTCGCCTAATTAAGGACCGTTGCGTATTCTTTAAAGTTATATTCAATGCACCCTGTTACATCTCGGTCTACGTCGATGATCTACTAATCATCTCACCGTCCAAGCAAGTCGTTGCACGAGTGAAATCGGCCCTAAGCTCAGAATTCCACATGACCGATTTAGGGGGAGTATCCTACCTCCTTGGTTGGACGATAGAAAGGAATCGTGCCACTCGCTCTATCTTCATTCACCAAAAAAGCTATGCCACCAAAGTGCTAGATCGCTTCAACATGCTAGGAAGTTATCCTACGAGCACACCAATCATACAAAAGCTTAGTGCCAGCGATTGCCCAGACAACGAAGCGGATAAAGCTAATATGGCAGCAATGCCATACAGGGAAGCTGTGGGTGGCTTAATGTATTTAATGACCGGCACAAGACCTGACCTTGCTTACTTCCTTCGTGAAGTCAGCCAGTACCTGGGCAACCCAGGGAAGTCTCATTGGAAGGCCGTCAAACATGGTCTGCGCTACCTAAAAGGCACAACGGATTTTGGCATAACTCTTGGAGGAGTTGAAAACCTAGAGCTTCTACAGTCAGACGAATACCTAATGGCATACACGGACTCGGACTATGCGTCGTGCCAAGACACACGCCGCTGCATCGGTGGATATATCACCATGTTCTGCAATAGTCCTATTAGTTGGGTCTCACGCCGCCACCACACAGTGGTGCTATCTACAACAGAAGCAGAGTACATCGCACTCTGCTATTGCATGCAAGAGCTGATGTACATTAAACTATTGCTAAGAGAACTAGGCTACGACAGCTCAAAACCCACATTGATACTGGAAGACAACCAAAGTTGCATTAAGATATGCAACAACCCCGAGCTGCATGGCAGGAGCAAGCATATCGATATTAAGTACTTCTTCGTACAAGAGAAAGTAGCGAGAAAAGAGTTCACTATCAATTACTGTAACACAACTAAAATGTGTGCAGACATCTTCACTAAACCTTTGGCTAAGCCATCATTTGAGAAAATGAGAGAGTTACTACGTGTAAACCGACCACACCCAATGCAATAATAAATGAGACTCTATGTGGTGAAGGCATTGTGTTTAATGTCCAAGATTTTAAAATTCACCGTAAAATCCACCTCAGACATACTTGGGCATTTACTTACCCGCGGCGATTGAAGACGCGAAATGGGCGTACAAACGCGTAGAACACAATCCAATTCTGCTCGTCGATGGATTTCTCCACGATGTTGCCGTCGGTGTCTTCATCGAATATGGAGCGCTTCTGGCCGCCGTCTGCCACGCAAAGAACCACACAATGTCCGTAGAAGTTTCGGTTGTACGCACCCACTAGGTAGCATCCATCTTCGACAACCAGGTCTTGATAAAAGCGGGTCCACGGTGACCACCAGGCGCCAAGTTTTTCTGAAAGCAGTTGATGACTAGGTCACACCGAGCGGCACGTAGTCGAGGAAGCAACTTTGCAAACTGTTTCCAGGTGCAGCCTTGCAACAAGTCACGACCTTCCTTGAGCTCATCATCGAGAAACTTGTCGACTACGTCTTCAGGGATAAGATTTGGTCGTCCGATAACACGAGCGCCGATCTTGAGGCCGTTGAAAAGACAGTTGTAGTTATCGCTAGCGTCCCAAAATGCGCTTGCCGAACTCGTCGGTCTTGCAGAACTGCTGAAAGTGCTTGACGCCGCTCTTCTTGAATCGCTCCGCGAGCTTCACTTCTTCACTGTGAGTCTCCATCAACAACGCAGCAGGTTCCCAGCGTCGATATCGCCGACTTTGAGGTGTGGGGCGCCAGTCCCAAAGGACACAGACCTCCGAGATCTCTCCTTTACTATTGTAGCGGACGTCGTCGATCTGCCATACTTGGTACTTGACATCTGGATCATGCACCCACATATTCTCCTCGGCTGTAGGCTCGTCCTCGTCGCTACTAAACCCATCCTGCGAACCGACACCAACAGAGCACTCACTCTCGAGATCATCACTGCAGAAGCTCTCTTCGACCTCTGAGTCACTGCACGGGGAGTCCTCGCTTTCATCTTCCCCAGAAGACAGAATAGTCGGTGGTTGTAGGCGCTGCTTCTTGGCAGGAGGCTGAAGGCTCTGCTTCTTATCAGAAGGCTGTACTCGCTTCTTCTTTCCCAGTGTTTGAGCAGCTGGTTTGGGGGGCATTTTCTTACTATCTACTTCTCAGAAATTTGAAAAAAAAAAAAAAAAAAGGTCAGTAGAATCTTCCAAAATGTGTCGTAGAGCCTTTACATATTTAACTGTAAGAAGACTCCAGCAGCAACCACACTTTCTAGATTCTAGTTAAATCTAGAATTAAACTGGCTACATATACCCAGCTTCCGAGCCGTTCGTACAAGTGGTAATTTTGGCGACAGGGGAAGTGTGAGTGTTGGTCTCCTCCACACCACATGTACACCAACCTCGTAAATATTATTGATCTAGAAGCTGTATTTACCATCTAGAACTGGGTTTTTACCAGAATTCTAGATGGTTGGCTGCTGCTCAGCCACGCATCACTTACTCTCTTAAATCTCAATCTCACTCTTCTTTTTACTAAGTTCTTCGCAAGTGTTCTTCCCTTTTCTTCCAATTCTGCCAACGCCGAGTCCTATGGCTCGACACCTTTTTCCACATTCCAGAATCCATCGGCTCGTGTAGAGATGGTGAAGCTTTTCTGTTCTATTGTTGGTGTGGCGGGAAGCGCGTTCTCCGTGGAAGTAGACGAAGGCAAAACTGTGGATGACTTGAAGGAAGCGATCAAGGCGAAGAAGGCCAACGACTTCAAAGAGGTTGATGCAGACAAGCTGCAGCTCTTCCTGGCAAAGAAGGACGAGGGTCGCGGTCCGTGGCTGACTGAAGAAGAAGTGAAAAAGGATGTGATTGATACGACTGGTCTGAAGCTGCTGGGAGCGGCACGAGCAAGGCTACGACGTGTGGGGTTGTCGGATGTGGATGTCGGTGGAGTGGATGAAGACGAAGAAGTAGAAGGGAGGGGTCCTGTGAACGTGCTGGTGGTGGTTCCGGAGCAAGACGGTACTATCTCAAAAGAGATGTTTGCAGCGACAACGCCACTGACTCTAGAGCAAGTGGAGATGTCAATGAATAAGGTCCTCAGGGAACGAGATGAGAAGGCGTCTGCGTATTCGTTTTCTGATCTGAATACTGCGATGGAAGAGCAAATTGTCAAGAAGATGCGCTTGACCGAAAATATTCCTGATGTCAAGGAGCCTGTCGATACTTCCATCGCCGGTTATTCGTGGATTCCAAAAATCGTGGAGAGCGAGGAAAGTCAAAGGGCTGGGTACATGGCGTACTTGCAGCAGCATTTGAAGACGCTGATGGATCGAGGAGACTTCTTGTTGGATGACATTGCGGGCGATAAATCAGTTCTTAACATCGTGGACCCAAGACTTCCGTTTGCTATGAAAGGCACAGCTGATGTATTGCTCATCAATCGAACATCGAAGAACCCACTGATTAAGCTGGCTGGGGTCAGCTTGGTGATCGAGCTCAAGAAGAAAGTCGAACCGGGCCATGTTCCTCAAGCAATTGGTCAACTTGTGCTCTGCAGCATGAAGGCGCCTCTCAATTGCTATCCGCTGAGTTTGTTGACGGATTTAAACGACCACTGGCATTTCTCTTGGTTCAGCGACAAGCACGTTCTGACCCAACTTACGTTGAAGTATCCGAAGAACGCGTTCCGATTTATCGAGGCAGCTGTACTGGGACGAACGGAGTCTGCCCCACCTCCTCCGTCATTCATGCCTGGATCTTTCAAGATAATCAAGGTTGATGACTTCTTGCCCCAGCCGGTTGATGCTCGTGCAGAGGAGATGATGAAACGATACGAGTTGATGGCAGATGTGGTGGAACCAGAGTTTCTCATGGCGAGGCGGATGGATTACGCGCGACAGTTAGTCCAGTCGATGCCTATGTACTCTTACATGTATACGTAGTTCGTCGTTTCGATCTTAACGAGTCACTATCGTGAATGAACTTTTATCGTTGTGCTGTATGTGCCAATGCTTGCCTAGGACTACCAGCTTTTAACTTTTCTATCCTGATAAATATAAAATTAATAATAAACAAAAATGGAGATGAGCAATACCAAGAGTGCATGAATGCAGCGCAGAAGCGCTACTACCAGCGCACACGCGAAGCGCGCAAAAAAGCTATTGTGAATTTTCGACCAAATTCGCGTTATGCTCTTACAAAATGAGGTCGAAATAACATGAAATTTGTATTTTGAGTGACTCAAAATAGGCCCCTTCTGTGACATCACCTTCTTTTCCCGCTTAGGTACGGGTGCACGCGTGAAGGTCTGAATTCGAATGACGAACACAAGAAATTCTCTCATTCCAGAATCCATCGGCTCGTACGAGCGAGGCTACGACGGGTGGGGTTGTCGGATGTGGATGTCGGTGGAGTGGATGAAGACGAAGAAGCAGAAGGGAGGGGCCCTGTGAACTTGCTGGTGGTAGTTCCTGTTGGTTTGGCACTTGCTCGGCAGAAGGTAGAAGTGAAAGTGAGATATATATTCAGAGGAGTTTTTTGTTGGATTCAACATGCCCACTACCCATAACCTGGAAAAGACCCGCGCCTACACTCGCTCTGATTGGTCTCATAGTGAAACCAAGTCAAAATGTCCTAACTTTCAACATTGTCGACTCGACACCTTGCGTAAAGGTCCTTGGGGGTCTGGCTTCCGGTCGCCTGTCCGTTGGCTGGCTCTTACATCCAATGTCCAACCTCCTTCCCGAGAACTCGGGGGTTTCCCAAAACCCGGGTTCTTGAATCACTCGATGTCGACGAGTCCGATCTTCTCCCGTAGCTCCTTCACCCGTGGCGCCGGTAGCGCCTTCGTCAGCAGGTCGGCAAGCATTTCCGCGCTAGCCACATACTCTGGCACCACGACGCCCTTCTTGGCGCAGTCTTGGATGAACTTGAGCTTGACGTCCACGTGCTTCGCCTCGGCCGAGCTTTTTTCGCTCTGCACTTGCACGATAGCCGCTTGGTTGTCCATCAGCATGGCCATAGGCAACTTGGTGACGATATCCAGCTCACCCAGTAGCTCCTTCAGCCCGAGTAGCTCCTGAGCACCCACTGTCGCAGCGACGTACTCCGCCTCGGTCGTCGATAGTGCCACAGAACTCTGCTTCTTGCACTGCCATGACACAGTCATTCCGTTTACTTGGATGATTGCCGCACTCACAGACTTGCGGTCGCTCTTGTCGGCTGCAAAGTCGGCGTCCGTATACGAGCGCAATCGTAGTGGTAGCCTTTTAGCATTGTCGTCGCCGGACATATCCATCTTGTGCGATCGGGTGCCACTCAGGTACCTGGCGATGCGTTTAGCCAGCTTTTAATCCGCCATCGTTGGTGCATGAGTCCGTCGTGTTGCACAGTGTACAGCGAACATAATGTCAGGACGCGTGCATCTCGCAATCCACAGTAAGCTCCCCACCAGTGACTGGAAATTTGTCACCGTTGGTCCTGCTGACGCGGTCTCCTTAGCCGTGTGCGGAAGTAGTTCTGCCAAATCTGACTCTGCCGCGTCTTCTCCTCCGATCGGCGATCGCACCGAATTTACTTTGTCCAGCCCAAACTTGGTGAGCATCTCGACGATTGCAGCCTCTTGGTCAAACCGGTAGCCACTGAGCTCGTCGTACTGCACGCGCATACCAAGAAAATTGCTGGCAACACCGAGATCCTTGAGCTCCAGGACGGACATGTCAGCGAAAAACTGGGAAACCCTGTTCTCGTCCGTGCCAGTAACCAGCAGGTCATCCACGTACGTTCCGACGACCGTCATTCCACCGCTGTCAGCCTTGAAGTACAGGCACGCGTCCGTAATGCACTGGATGAACCCAAGCTTGACCAGTTCGCGATGAAGGTGCTCATGCCAAAGGCGTCCTGCATGCTTCAGACCGTAAAGGCTCTGACCAAGAAGTAGACCAACTTCATCCACGCTCTCAGCTCCGAGCGTCTTCAGCTCTTCCTCCGTGATAACGAGTCCGTCGGGGACGAACAGCAAAATCTCGATACCCTCCTCCGTTTTCGCCTTTACATACGCGTTTGGAACGTCGCCGTGTCTGGCAGGCACATTCCATATGATCGCAATGACGAAAATGAACTTGACACCAGTCATGGTAATCACAGCCGCAAACACGAGAAAGAAGCTAACGCCGAACTTTTGCTCGTTGCCACAGGCGACTAGTCGAGCCTTGTACCGCTCGATCAAACCCGTGCCTGCTCGTTTCTTCTTGTACACCCACTTAGTATGCAAGCGAATGCTACCAGGCTCGAACTTGACCAGCTTCCACGTGTTATTCGCCTGTAGAGCTTCAAGCTCTTCCTTTTCAGCTGCCTCCCAAAGCGCGCTCTCGGCGCACTTCCGCGCCTGCCTGTAGTTCTTCGGTTCCGGGTCATCAGCGTGGGCATTGGCGTCCTTAACTTCGGATACGGTCAAAACCACAGGCTCAGTGTTTAGCTTTGACTCGTCAACCTCCACGTCTCCATCAGCTTCAGCACGGCGGCGCGACTTGCGGTGTGAGCGACGAGATCTTCGTGGTGTGGAACGTGGTGCCGGTGGCGTCGTCGTCGTGGGAGCCTGAACAGTTGGTGTCTTCACATCGGATTTCTCCTCCAACGCGCGGATGTTCTGCACATGCCTCGTGACGATCACCTTGTTCTCCGAAGGCAGGTACACCTTGTACCCCTTGGTCGATTCGTCCTTGCCGACGACGACGCCCTCACACGCCCTCTTCTTCATGGCGCGCTTTCTGGGGTCACGAAACACGGAGCACTTTGATCCAAACATGACAATGTCGCGAAGGTTTGGTGCTTCGCCAGTCAGCACTTCGAGCGGCGACTTCCGATCCTCGTTAGCGCGTGACGAGCTTCGGTTCGGCACGTACGTCGCGTACTCAGCCGCGTCACCCCAGAAGCTCAGCGGCAATCCTGCATCGAACACCATACACCGAGCCATGTTGAGAACCGTGCGATGCATTCGCTCCGCCTTGCCGTTTGCAGCTTGGTTGTCGACTTCTGACACCTGACGAGCCACTACGTTTTCTTTGCAGAAGAGATCCACGTTTCGGTACTCTCCTCCACCGTCCGTGCGGAGAACATGCACGCGAACGTCGAACCGTTTTTCGAGCTCGACAAGAAAATTCTCGAACTTCTTTGCAGCCAGGTTCTTCTTCTTTGCCATGAACACCTTGCAGTAGTTCGACTTGTGGTCCACGAAGTTAACCATGTAGCGGTTACCTTGGCGGTCAAGTGGCGTCATGGGGACCCTTCAGGTCACTGCAGATGACTCCTCCGACTTTGTCGATCGGTGCGTGCTCCCCGGTGTCCTTAGTCGGTTGATTCGCTCGAGCCTGTTTACCCTCAGCACAAACCATGCAGGGCTTACGGTCACGATTAGATATCTTGATGCCGGATGCGGGGTCATTTGCCATACGCTCAATGGTGTCCAATGACAAGTGACCGAAACGTGCATGGAAGCCCATCAACGTGTCCGTGGCGACGACCGGCGAGGCTGTGTCCGTACTCGTGTCCACCACGTTCATGATCAGCTGCTCCATCTTCGCATTGCTCGTAGCTACCGATTCAAGTCTAGCCACAAGCACGTTGTGCTTTACGTCGACATAGAATACCACTTCGTTGCTTTTCATCAACGCCAACTTTCCGTTGCGCTTGGTGAGAAAGCACCGCTTCGCTATCAGCCGTCCGTATGAGATCAGATTCCGCGCGAGTTTCGGTGCGTAGTCGACCTCACTGAGCTCCACCTCAGCCGCGACTCCGTCGACAATAGCTCTCAAAACCACCGATCTTTTCTTGGCTACGTCCATCGTTCGCCCATCCGATAACATGCAGGTGTCCTCACCAGAGCACTGCACTACGTTAGCCAGTAGCGCAGGATCATTGACAAGATGTCGGCTGGCACCGCTGTCCAGAATCCAGCTCGTAGCGTCCACGGACTTGAAGTCGTTACCGGCGGCAAGTGCGAACTTTACTGGCTGGTCATTGTTGCTTCTAGCGGAACGATCTGGGCAGTTTCTTCTCCAGGTGTCCAACCTTCTTGCACTTGTGCCATCGCCGCGTTTCCTCTTGGGACTCAGCCACTGCGTTCACGATCTCCTTACCAAGATGCTTTGGCGCTCGATCTTCATCGGT
>NW_003303616.1:209920-213111 GCF_000142945.1 Phytophthora infestans T30-4
CACCAGCTATCGCACTTAGGCGAGCATTTAAGGGAGAAGGCCAAAATTTGCGGCTCTGAACGCTCTCAGTCTCAAGAAGAGTATGGTCATTGCTAGTGGTCGACACTCGGCGCTCGCTCTGGGCGGGCGTCTGATCCAGCGTCAGTCAGTGGCACTCGTAAAGTCGATGCAGACACGCTCGTTCTACACGGTGTTTGAAAAGTACCTGGAGGCGAACAAGCGCTACGGCTGGAAGGGCGCGTTGTGGAAACTCTACAATCCAGGTGACGTCAAGTTCGGACGCTTTGTGGGCGAAGACGAGAACGGATTCAAGTACTACGAGGACCCTACCGAAGTGTACGGACAGCACCGCTGGACTGAGTACAAGGTGGACTCGTGGGACGAGGTGGAAGGAACGCTCATTGGTCCTCAATGGCACCTGTGGATGCACCACGTGACGGACTCACTTCCAGGTGAGGGCGGTCAACTTCCGGAGAACTGGGAGAAGCGTGAGACCGTGGCGCACTCGGACGCGCCCTATGTTAACCACCTGGGCCAGGATGTGCTGTACTACCCCAACAAGACCCTCTACCGCTCGCGTGGTTACAACGTGGGAAGTGTGGCTATCAATGCGGACGAGCCTGACCAGTACTACATGCAGCCCGGACACCTGCGTCGCACACGCAAGCGTAAGGCGCACTACTTTGCCGACGTGGACTACAACAATCCGGAATACTCGGACGAGAGCCGCGCCGATTCACTGCGTCCCGCCGACATCAACTAAGGAGAGTGACAGACCAGCATAAGGCAATGAAAAAGGCACCCACACGAGAAAGTAGCAGTTGCGGCTGCCATCCAAACGCCAATAACGCAAGCTTTCGCTTCATTTATTATGCCGCTTGACCTTCGTACCAAGCCCCTTTGCATCCAAAAAAAATCATTAAGTAGTCCGACGAAGAAGCCGCGCACTTGTCAGCACAAGCGCACTGCTAAATACATACACTTGCGAGTCGTCATGTTGACCTCTTGAAGCTAAATGGCGATCTCGCTGCAGCCGTCCTTGGCCTCCAAGTTCATTGCGATGAGCGAACCGGAGCGTGCCGTGTTGGCGCTGTCTGAAAACTCAGTCGACGCGCGTTCGGACGAAACATCCTCACCGTAGTCGCTGTCGTCGGCACTTGAAAGCTGTTGCAGCAAGGGCATCGAAGAGACGTACGCCGAGCCTCGAGCTGATGTGGCCACACTGTCTCTGGTCGACGTAGACGAGATCGACGACTCGGACAGGAACGAAGCGGTCGACATGGCGTTCGGGTCTTCCACTGAACTCCGCGTCGACGCAGACGCCGACATCTTCTCTCCCGACAAGTTCGGGATCGTGTCATACACAGATCCTGTCCGCTTGCCACGGCCAGCTACAGGCGAGTCCGGACCCATGCTTTCCTCAGAGGCACGGACAATGGTCGGTGTCGGACGAGATGCCGGCGCAGGTGCCGGTCGTGTCGGAAGTGGCGCCAAGAAACTGTGGTTGTCATTGTCCGGTCCCATGCTGACGTTCATTTCGTTCTGACTGGCGGTGCTCTGTGTGAAGTCTGCGTGCATCGCCAGGGGCGCTTGGTTGTGCGCGTTCATGTCAACTTTGCCGTGTGCATTTGTGGCCGTCACCAATTCTGCGTACTCGTCCGGAGCCGAAAGTTTCCGGCCACGGGTCTGATTGCTGGGTCCCCGGCCACTTGCTGTTGCTCCGTTGCCGATCAAACCCGTAAGATGGAACGTTGTACTGTCATTACTGCGTGCCGATGACGTGTTGGGGTTGACGTTGCCGTTCTCCTCCGACTCGCGGTACTGGTACGAGTAGCTGGCCATCTTGCGGTTGCTAAATGTTGGGCTTACGCCTCCTCTTGTGTTAAAAACGCTACTGTCAGTGCTGCTCGCAAGACTGGAGTTGTACGGCTGACTGGTGGCGCTGGATCTCGTCGAGCTGGCATAGCTCATGTCGAAGCCCTTGGACATGCCTAGCTCTCCCGGTGTGAGCTCGATGGACATTTCCGGTAAGCCCAGTTCCTGTTCCTTCTTGAAGCCTCGATCGGCCGGCACCGCTAAGCATGTGGTTTCTGCCGGAGGAGAAGAAGCCGACTCGCGTTCTTTCTGCGAGCGTTTCCTGCGTGATCTCATGAACAACAAGGCGGCAATCACGAGGGCCAAGACTCCCAGAGCGATACCGATAAAGAGGCCGGCGCCGCTGCCGCCGCCGCCACCTCCGTCGTCGCTGCCTTCTGTCGTGCCTTTTGTTGCTGTCTCGCCTGCACCTGTAGAAGAAGAATCAGCTGGAGAAGGAGCAGTGGTGGCTGGTGCAGTGGTGACCGCACTCGTCGTATCCGGGGCGTCTGTGGCCGGAGACGCATCGTTTGAGGAGGAAGACGCACTTTGCGACGCTGAAGCGGAAGAAAGCGTCGAGGAAGAAACAGACGGAGGTGCTGAAGTCCTTGTTGCCGAGGTGGACGAAGTGGTGGGCGAAGTGCCGGTCGAGGTGGACGGGGTGGTGGATGTGGTTGAGGACGTCGAGGATCCCCCCGTGGTGACGGAGTTAAGGAGACTACTGACCAGGTCGTCGGTGGACACGTCGGCCACCGTCCTCATGGCTGTCTAGATAGGAGAAATTGGCGCTACGCTATCCCACTACCGTCCCTTGTTTTCAATGTCGCCAAATGCCGCGAATGAAAGGAGTCAGTTGCCTAGAGGAGCCCCAGACGGATCTGGGGCATACTGAGGCCAAGTGGCTTTGGCCGTTTACAGATGCGACACATGATTGACAAAAAAGAGTCGCAACTCGCAGGCTCCGATATATGAATGCCATTGAATGGCACCACTGCACTGCAGCTGCAGTCTGCAGCGGTGACGTCCAAGTTCTTGTTTTTGCTGGAACGATGCGATCAGACAAAAGGGCGATACGACGCTCGGCAAGATTACTACATGTAGTATGTATTAATAGTAGGTAGATTAGTTGTACAGTAGCCTCGGCGTGTGAGCGGGTAGGAGCGCTGCGAACACACATGGTGGCCATGTCTGGCTACGAGCACGGGAATCGATGAGTCCGGTCGCTGACAGAACGCCCAGAAACAGTCACGCGCTCGGCAATGCATCGCCATGACGAACTTTGCATCCATCGCAAGGCGTTGTGATGTACGATTGCCCTCCTTCCTACATCGTACTAC
>NW_003303616.1:214711-219613 GCF_000142945.1 Phytophthora infestans T30-4
CGCAATGTAAATGGATGGCTACACTCGGCTCTAGTCACGGGTACTATTTGTTTTGCCGCAGACGGCTGCATTATCTGGGCCAAGCATAATTGCCCTGGATCCTGGAACGATTCAGATACGTCTCTCGGTTTCCGCATGAAACTTCTGGATCCTGTGTATTGCCCTGACGAACGCATGAACGTTGTGTCAGACTCCGCCTTCCCGTGCTCCACGGCAACGACAGGCAGGATCCTGACTCCGCTGAAAGACGGAGATCTCGAGAGAATTGAACCGTCGCTTCGGAGTTCAGCGCGGACGCTGCACAACGCCATCACTTCGGTGAGGCAGGCTGCAGAGTGGGGAATGGGCAGCGTGCAGAAGGTCTATAGTCGCCTAAATGTGCCGCTGCCCTACGATCCGAATCTCCGTGGTCTAAGGCTCAACAACATATTCCGTATGGCGAATTACCGCGTGCGGGCGGTGGGTATCTCGGAGATACGAACAACGTTTATGGGAGCGATGGAGATGACGTTGTAGCTCCAGCTGGGTGGTGGGGATTGGGAGAACTTGGATATGTTCATTTGCATGACTAGCTTTTACCCAAGAAAGAATACAAGTGCGGTTATCGGACATTTTCAGCCGTGTCGGTGGTTGCTTGGCTCGCTACGGAGGGCTGGTTTCAAAATGCAACGCTACAAAATACACTTCCTCCCTCTCGGTCCATTCCCGACGGGTGCTTTCGGTTCTGCGAATCTGATCTCTTCACTCCTTCTTCACCAGAGCACTGATGAAGAACATCAGTTCCTGGGAGTGCGCACGGGCCTCCTCTTTATCGCGGCGAGCTCGTTCCTCCGTCTCCAGCTTCTCTTGCCGATGGCGTTCTTCGGCCTCCAGCTTCTCGGCGCGGTAACGCGCCTCGCGCGCCATGGCTTCATCGCGGCGACGCTGCTCTTCTTCCGCCCGGCGAGCTTCACCCCTACGTTCGCTATCCTCACGCATGAGGATCATCAGCTCGACAATATTTGTACCCATGGCCCCGGACGAGCTTTCTAGGTCACCCAAGCGCTTCTTCAGCTGTGTGGCCGCCTTGATAGCCTTCGCCCGCTTCACCTTGGCGTAACTCGCCTCGTGAAGGTCTTGGTCGTCGTCGGCATCTCGCTTGCGGCCAATGGTTCCACGAAACTCGGCAAGATTGCCCCCTCCAAGGCGGTTGGAGTAGCTAAGATAGCGCGTCGATTCCGCAGCACGGCGCGAACGATCGGCTGAGCTCTGCTCTTCGAGGACCGCAATTGAGGTTGTGTTTTGCGATTGACTGGGCTTCGGTAGACCAGCAGAGCGAAGCTCGCGTTGAGTGGATCGGTCGGGCCCAGATGATGACCTCGGAGTGCTGGCGAATGCCTCCAACCCGTCATGAACAGCGGCAGACTCGAGGATCTCGGCGAAGCTACTGGCTGCGTCCGTGAGGTTGATACCCGGTTCGTTGGGCAAACTGGGCAAACTGCTGGATCCCTCACGGTGAGGAGTATCGGTGTTGGAGAGGCTTCCACGGGCAGAGTCAGTCGTGTTGCTCACTGAGCTGGAGTCGTTGCCGATCCCGTCGTCTCCATCAAAGTTAAAGGAGAAATCTGGGTGCTGCTCACCCTCTTCCTCCTGTTGGTCATCTACGTCGGCTCCGTCGTCCATCTCCTCAACACTCGCCTTATCGTCGATACTTTGCTTGAGCTGTTTAGCTTCCTTCACGTGGGGAGGCATGTCAGCGACTCCCGTGGGCTTACGGATACTGTACAGCATCTTGAACTTGCGCCGGAGACTCTCGTAGTCGCGCTCGCCAATGCCCCGACCGCGGTTCGAGTTGTACATGCTGGCAAGACGCTCCCATTCGTCCTTACCAAGCGGCAAGAACTTAGCAACAAGACTCAGCAGGCGTTGCACCTCCGTGAACTTGTAGTTGGTGGATCCAGTTAGTTTAGCCATCTATCATGAATTAAACAGCAATTGATGAGACGTCAGTACGAAGTAGAGGAAGCAATGAAGAGATTGGCAGCGTACCGGGACGAAGTGAGCGCAAGAGGCGATCGAAGACAAACACTTGGTCGGGAACGGGGCTTGGACTTGCTCGGATGGGAGTAAAACCAAAAATGAGACTTCGGGGACGTCGTTCGCTGTGTCTGGAGGCCGCACTGTGGCAGCGCGCCCTAGGACGCGTGAGTAGCTAGCTATCACAAGGGTTCGCGCCGAAACGAGCGCGCGCTAACAAAGATCTACGAGCTCACGAACCATACAGTATGGAGTCGCGTTTTGGCGCGAAACCCGTGCTTGCACAGCTTCAACGTTGACGCTAAGCTTCGATATGTGAGGGAACCAGCTTTACTTCAACGTCCAAGTAGCATATCGAAGATGAGCATTTGTCTTTACAGTAGGTTTGTATGCACGGGCTACCTACACTCATCACGTCTCCTGACAGCACGTCGGCTACGGATCGCTCTGGTCCTGGATCTCACGATGACGACAGGAGGCGAGACCACAGCGGCACACGAACCAAAGATCACCGCCATAGTCAACGGTGATCTCCTCTCCTTCACGTACGATCTCTGTAGTGGCGACAATAACCGTGGCGCGGTGTCCGTTCGCGACCTCGACGAACTGATCGACCGGTGAACACGAGTGGTTCACAAAACGCATCAATCCACCCATTTCAGCTGCGTTGATGGCGACACGAATCGGGTGGCTTGGCCTCTTCGGTCGTTGGGTCATCACCAACCGGAATCCTTCGTTCCGTGGGCGACGTGCTGGATCCATGCTGACGTGCTCGAACTCGCCTAAGTACTGACCCAACACCTCGCCTGCATCAATGTCCTCAGCAGCGACGACGGATAACTGGAGCGTACGCGTGTTTCTCGCCAAGTACACCTTGGTTGATTCCTCCAGACTGTTCCCGCACTTGGCGTCGTATGGACAGCAGCTTGGGGTACAGTACAGCTGCACCAGCGAGTTCCTGCACGCCCCGACACGGCATGGCTCCGGACAGTCACACCAGCCGTAATGGGGCACTCTTGGGAAACCCAACCCGGTCGGGTTGTACTGAGTACGGAGGTGAACAACACGTACCGGCCAGTCCGCTGGTACGAAGCGGTCCCGAGAGCGCTTTTCACGCGCACATGGTGGTGGTTGTGACGACTTAGGACTGATCCTCATCAGCCCTCGAGGGTTCAGCGACGGAGAGGCAGCTTCACGACGGTGATCCTGACGTCGGTGATAGGGTTGAGCAGCTTCTCGACGCTCTCTCCGGGAACTACGACGATCACGCAGGGGGATCCGTGGCAGAGAGCGAGGAAGCGATGCTGGCGGTGTCTCCAGTAGCACTGGAGATGACGTCGTCGGACTGTGCGGCGGCCGCGAGTATGGCGGTGACGCTAGGGCCACCACTTCATCCGCACGCGGTGGAGTCACTTCAGGCTTCGGTTTTCGCGGCGGTGATAGCGTCCCTGTAGAGCGGTAGCCATACTGCTCGCTAATAGTGCTCGATTGCGACAGGTTTGGAGGAGCGTTTTCATCCTCGGTCGACGAGTCGGCGATGCGCCGCTCGCTCCAGTATGAAGCCGAGTGAACCATGCTCTGAAAGTACAAAGATCGTCAGCAAAGACCCAATGTAAGGCTTAGTGAACGTACCTTCTCAACAGCAGAGGCGCTTTGCTCCCAGCGGCCGATTTTCCAAAGTGAATGCTTCTTCAACTTGGCGCAAAAAATGAGATATGCCAGATACATGCAGTAGGAGTGATTGTGGATTGGGTCAGAGCGATGGTCAGCATTTTCAATACAAAATCAAAGATCTAGCCTTAAGATGGCTACAGAGATTAAACCTAGGGGTAGGGAAGGTTATGGAGACGACATTTACGCCTGCCGCCGGTTTATTCGACGATATGCACTTGACATACCTGCTGCAGTTATGTCGGGTGATTTCTCCATTTTTGGAAGGCGTCCACTGTTTGTGGCCCCCCACCTGATAAATGTGCGTGGTACCCTGGTGATAGATATCCGGCTTAGGATTGAATATAGTGTGGATATGTTGACCACATTCAATCTAAAGGACCGGGCCAGAAAAGGATTAAGTGTACAAAATGTTTACCCAAATTCCACTCGTGCGTGTGTGTGCGTGCACAGCATCGGAAACCGTCTTACGCGCGATTGGTAGCTATTCATAAGGTACCGAAACAGTCGCTTCCACGTGTCGCGAGTCGCCCTGGAACAGGACATCAACGGTAGCAAGCTCTAGACGTGCGAGGTAAAAAGTAGTAATCCAAGTCGACACAAATAGTAATATTAATAATATAAACCAAATGTATTAAGTCAACTTGGGGTTTCCAGGCAAAATTCACGACAGGCATAGAATGTACAAAAATTCTCTGATCGAATTTACATGTCACATGTAGCTGGACATGTTTTTAATTGGACGAGATATATATTACCCGGTCCCCACGAAAAGGCAATCCGAGGTTAACTGGCCGTTCTCGCCTCACCAATCGTTAGTTGATTGCACACACAAATCGTTTCCGGGTGGGCCAAATACCAGACGGGTTTCTCAAAATTGACCCGGATCCCCCTATCTATGTCTCGCGAGCCAAACCAAGCAGCAAACGAAGGGTTCACTTCCGTTCTTGCTTCGAACCACAAGTATCTAAACCAGCACCTACTCCAATTCAAGATGGGTCTCCTCGACATCGTGCAGCCCGGCGTCCTCACCGGTGAGGATGTTGTCAAGGTGTACAAGTACGCCCAGGAGCACAACTTTGCCATCCCGGCCGTGAACGTGACGTCGTCGTCGACGGCGAACGCCGCCCTGCAGGCCGCTCGCGACATCAAGTCGCTCATCATCATCCAGACGTCGAACGGCGGTGCCGCCTTCTACGCTGGCAAGGGCATTGA
>NW_003303616.1:220527-221698 GCF_000142945.1 Phytophthora infestans T30-4
TTCGCTTAATTGCAATATGTGGTGTACACACTGTATGTGGTCAACACATCGTACTTAATTGCACCGTTCAAATTTCATTTTGCCCCATTTTCAGCTGCGGTTCGCCACCTCACACGAAGGGCGCTGCCTGTGTGCACGTTAGCTAGCATTAGTAGAAGGCGCCGATGAGCACACACGTACTATATCGTTGTAGGAGCTGTTGAAAAAAATTGAAGGCCCTGTTGACCTATATTTCGACTTAAACTGGAGACTTAGTACTTATTGGAAATAGAATGATGTTTAGGCTTCGTAGTACTTTTCTAATAATTACACTTACATATTTATTTCTGCGTAGTACTATTCTAAATAGTTCTCATATTTTTGCTTGCAATTATTTGTAGTAGTAGTAGTACACATCATTTTTTTTCAGCGTTAGATAATAAATCACAATTGTATTACTCTAGCTAATAATGTGAAAACTTTAAAATATGACTATTGTAGCATACACCCCTGCACCCCACACTGTACCTGGGAAAAAAGTATCATCTTCTTTTGTAGTAGTGTGCGACCTTAAGAAATTGCTCAAACTTTTCAACATATATATGTAGCGACATCAAAAATGGGAACAACGTTTGTGATTAAGTTAGCGCGGAGGTACGTGACTAAGCAAGAGCACGAAATACGAAGTAACACCATGCCACACTGTGTACACGATGGGATAGAAGAGCAACACGAAGCACGGAAGGATGGACGATGATGGAAGACTTAGCCGATGCAAACCACAAAGTTGTATGCGTAGCGTGGAAGACGGAAGAGCACACAGCCATGAAAAGGACAGAAGGACAAGAAAATGACGGGAGCGTGCGGGCCACGGAAGGGAACTACATATAAAGACACCCCAGCATGCTGAAAAGCACGGGCTACGAAAGAGCACGCACGCTCGAAGCCACGGTAGAGCACGTAACGGTAAGAGTACACGGACAGAAATTCTCCCGTAGCACCACGGCTAAACACGGAACACAGTCGACCGACCAAACATGAAGCCGCGAAGACCATTACCGGGAGGTTGTCGAGTATTGAAACACGATACCAGGGTAGAGCCGGAGCTCACTGGGAAGCGCGATACTACTGTAGATAGCGAAAGCTTGACGACAGACCAATCGCGACACCAGGAGATAGCACGATAGCATGG
>NW_003303616.1:222709-245857 GCF_000142945.1 Phytophthora infestans T30-4
GTCGATGTTAAGTTATGGCGCTGTCTGCTCTTGAGCTGTGACGTTATTTGGAGGCTTTGGTGACCGGTATTTCGGCCTCGATCTGGTCGTTATCACTTATTGGAGATAGAATGATATTTAGTCTGCGTAGAACTTGTTTAGTGGTCGTATTACAAAAACTGTTTTGCGTAGTACTATTCTAAAGACATTTCATATCATATTTTTGCTTGCAGATATTCGTAGAAGTAGTACATAAAACTATTATATCAGCGCTTGATAATAAATCAGAATTCTACTACTATTAATAATAATGTGAGAGCTTTAAAATATGACTTTTGTGACTGTGCCCCACACTGCCTCCAGGAAAAAGTATCATCTTCCTTTGTATTTGCGCGTGTAGTGTGCGACCTTAAGATATAGTGCGAGCTTTCCAACAATATATGTAGCGTACAAAAAAAATGGGAACAGTGTGTGTGATTAAGTTAGCGCGGAGGTACGTGACTAAGCAAGAGCACGAAACACGAAGTAACACCATGCCCCATTATGTACATGATAGGATAGAAGAGCAACACGAAGCACGGAAGGCAATGAACGATGATGGAAGACTTAGCCGATGCAAACCACGAAGTTTTATAAGTAGCTTGAAAGACGGAAGAGCACGCAGCCATGAAAAGGACAGAAGGACAAGAATATGACGAGAGCGTACGGGCCACGAAAGGGAGCTAAATATATTGACACCACAGCATGCTGAATAGGACAGCTACGGAAAAGCACGCACGTTCGAAGCCACGGTAGAGCACGTAGCGGAAAGAGTGCACTGACAGCAATTCTCCCATAGCACCACGGTAGAGCACGGAGCACGGTCGACGAACCAGACACGATGCCGCGGGAGGCCATAAACGAGCAATCACCGAGCCATCGAGCACGATACCAGTGTAAAACCTGAGCTTACCGAGCTGCGGAGGAGAGTACGACATTAGAACACGATGGCACGGACGGTGGCCCAGCCACAAATTTCACGGGGGTGCTTGAGTGACCACGATTGCACACCACGGAGCACGAAGCCATTGTAGAGCACGATAATTTACGGAAAACGCAGATGCACTACGCGAGCACAATACCTTAGACAGCATTACCACACCGGAGTTGCACGATAACGTAATAACGTAGTCGGAGGAACCTCGCCAGGAGAGCACGATACACGGGCGGTGGAACAACACGACTGCGCGAAGGCACCAAACCACGTAATAGCACCCTTCGGCTAGAGTACCAGCGATGAGAGTCCAACGGCCACGAAAGACCATGTATTACGAAACCGGTGCAGCCCATGTAAACGGTGAATACCGGGAATAGGTAGAAACAGGCCGTACTGGAGAACATGAACCCAAAAGAGAGGGCGCAAAGGGACTAAGCAGCATGGACCACGGACGAGCAGGAAGCCACGAAGCCAGGAAGATCACGGAAGAGCGCCGACCACTGAAGAACATGACATCCAACCTGTAGTACGGGGAAACGGAAGGACGATATTAAACGGGTCCACATGAGATTACGGGAAGGTAAGTGGTTTAGTAAACGAAGCCACGACATACTGGGGTGAACGACGCTCACAAAACACGCGACACCAAGAAGCATTAAATTTGTGGCCACCTCATCTCCAACAAACCATGCCACTCCGCCGCGTTGCGGCGGCGAACGGCTAGTCTTAAACATCTAGTGCAGTGTGGTCTGCGTCCGTCATTCCGTCCGTAACGGGCTAGGGTTAATAAAACTCACGCTAATACGCGCGTTCTACTGGCTGCCGAGCGCAGCGAAGGCGGCCTCGATTCGCTAAAAAGCTGCCGAGCGCAGCGAAGGCGGTCCCCATTGGCTAAAATCGGAATTGTGTTTTGACCACACTATATGTGGACTACACATCGTACTTAAAAGCGCCGCTTAAATTTCATTTTGCTCTCATTTTCAGCTGCGGTATGCAAGGCCACGCAAAGGGCGTTGCCTGTGTACGCGTTAGTTAGCATTGGTATAAGGTGTAGATGAGCACACACGTAGTATATCTTCGTAGGAGCTGTAGAAAATATTTGTAGGCTTCGGTGACTTTTATTTCGGCCTCAATCGAAACTTTAGTACTTATTGAATATAGAATGATTTTTAGGCTTCGTAGTAGTGCTGTACTAATTTAACTTACAATATTATTTTGCTTAGTACTATTATTAGGGCATCTCATATTTTTGCTTGCAGTCATTTGTAGTAGTAGTAGTACACATAAAAAAATTCAGCGTTAGAAAATAAATCACAATTGTATTACTTTTAGCTAATAATGCGAAGCAGTAAAATATGACTATTGTGGCTTACACCGCTGCACCCCAGACTACCTCCGTAAGAAAGTATCGTCTTCCTTTGTATTTGCGCGCGTAGCGTGCGACCTTAAGAGATTGTGTAAGCTTTCCAACAATATATGCTGCGTACATCAAACAAAATGGGAACAGCGTTTGTGATTAAGTTAGCGCGGAGGCACGTGACTAAGCAAGAACACGAAAACGAAGTACCACCGACCCACACTATGTACACGATGTGATAGAAGAGCAACATGAAGCACGGAAGGACAGAAGACTTAGCTGATTGCAAACCACAAGGTGGTATGGGCAGCGTGACAGGCGGAAGAGCACACAGCCATGAAAAGGACAGAAGGCCAAGAATATGACGGGAGCGTACGGGCCACGAAAGGGAACTACATATAAAGACACCCCAGTCTGCTGAAAAGCACGGGTTACGGAAGAGCATGGACGTTCGAAGCCACAGTAGAACACGTACCGGTGAGCGTGCACAGAAACAATTCTCCAACAACACCACGGGTAAACATGGAGCACAGCCAACCGACCAAACCTGAGCCCGCGGGAGGCCAGACACGGGAAATCAGAAATCATCAATCTTTGGAGCACGATGCCTGGGTAGAACAGGAGCTCACCGATCCACGGAGAGCTACACTACGGTAACTAACGATAAGACAGACGACCGACCAGCCCCGACACCAGAAATAACACGACAGCATGGACGTTGGGCTAGCTACTAAACTATCGGAGAGCCCGCAGCCACGCGAAATCACCGCGTCACGGAAAACCATACCAGTGTACAACTTGAGCTTACCGAGCCACGGAGGACAGTAGTACATGAGAACACAATTGCACGGACGGCGGACCAGCCACGATATACACGGGGGGTGTCCACGATTGCACACCGTGGAGCACGATGCCATTGTAAAGCACGATAACACGGACAACGCAGATGCACTACGCGAGCACAATACTATAAATGTCATTACCACACCGCGATTGCTCGATAGCGTCGTAGCGCAGTCGATGGAATCTCACCAGGAGAGCACGATACACGAGCGACGGAACAACATGACTACGTGGAGGCACCAAACCACGGAATAGCACCCTTCGGCTAGCTTACCGGCGATGGGAGGCCAACGGCCACGAAATACGATGTACCACGAAGCCGGTGCAACCCACGAAAACATTTGAGAACAGAAAATGGTTAGCAGCCACAAATGAGGCCGTACTTAAGAGCATGACCCCAAAAGAGAGAGCGCGTAACCACTAAGCAGCGTGTGCCACGGGTGAGCAGGGAGCCTCGAAGCCAGGACGATCACGGAAGAGCGCCGGCCATTGAAGAACATGACATCCAACCTGTAGTACGGTGTAACCGAAGCGTACCAAACAACGATATCATACGGGTCCACATGAGACTACGGAATGGTAAGTGGTTAAGCTGACGAAGCCATGACCTACTGGGGTGAACGACGCTAACAAAGTACGCGACACCAAGAAGCACTTAAATTTGCGGCCACCTCATCTCCAACAAACCATGAAACTCCGCCGCGTTGCGGCGGCGAACGGCTAGTCTTACCCTTCCTAGTGGAGTGTGGTCTGCGTCCGTCCGTCAGTCCGTCCGTAACTGGCTAGGGTTAATATAACTCACGCTAATGCGGGCGTTCTATTGGCTGCCGAGCGTAGCGAAGGCGGCGTCGATTGGCTTAAATCGCATTATGTGGTGTACACAATGTATGTGGTCTACACATCGTACTTAAATGCACCGCTCAAATTTCATGTTGCTTTCATTTTCAGCTGCGCTTTGCGAGGCCACGCAAAGGGCGCTGCCTGTGTGTGCGTTAGTTAGCATTGGTAGAAGGCGCCGATGAGCACACACGTACTATATCGTCGTAGGAGCCGTTGAAAAAATTGTAGGCTTTGATGACACATATTTCGGCCTCAATCGAAACTTTAGTACTTATTGCATATAGAATGACGTTTAAGGCTTCGTAGTACTTTCTAATAATTACACGTACAATACTGTTTTGATTAGTACTATTATCAAGTCATATAATTTTTCCTTGCAGCTATTTGTAGTAGTAGTACACATAATGAATATATCAGCGTTAGAAAAAAAATAACTATTGTATTACTTTAGCTAATAATGTGAAAACTTTAAAATATGACTATTGTAGCATACACCCCTGCACCCCACACTGTACCTGGAAAAAAGTATCATCTTCTTTTGTAGTAGTGTGCGACCTTAAGAAATTGCTCAAACTTTTCAACATATATATGTAGCGACATCAAAAATGGGAACAACGTTTGTGATTAAGTTAGCGCGGAGGTACGTGACTAAGCAAGAGCACGAAATACGAAGTAACACCATGCCACACTGTGTACACGATGGGATAGAAGAGCAACACGAAGCACGGAAGGATGGACGATGATGGAAGACTTAGCCGATGCAAACCACAAAGTTGTATGCGTAGCGTGGAAGACGGAAGAGCACACAGCCATGAAAAGGACAGAAGGCAAGAATATGACGGGAGCGTACGGGCCACGGAAGGGAACTACATATAAAGACACCCCAGCATGCTGAAAAGCACGGGCTACGAAAGAGCACGCACGCTCGAAGCAACGGTAGAACACGTAACGGTAAGAGTACACGGACAGAAATTCTCCCGTAGCACCACGGCTAAACACGGAACACAGTCGACCGACCAAACATGAAGCCGCGAAGACCATTACCGGGAGGTTGTCGAGTATTGAAACACGATACCAGGGTAGAGCCGGAGCTCACTGGGAAGCGCGATACTACTGTAGATAGCGAAAGCTTGGACGACAGACCAACCGCGACACCAAGAGATAGCACGATAGCATGGACGATGGGACAGCCACTGAAACATGGGAGAACAAGCCGCCACGGGAAATCACCGAGCCACTGAGCACGATAGCACTGTAGAACCTGAGATCGCCGGGCTACTGAGGACGATACTTCATTAAAACACGTTTACCCGGACGGCCGACCAGCCAGTGGAGACCACGATTGCACACCGCGGAACACGAAACCATCGTAGAACGCGATAACATTGGCAAAAACATATATACTATGCGATCACGATAGCATAGACAGCATAAATACATTGCGATTGCACGATAGCGCGATAACGCGGTAGATGGAGCCTCACCAGGAGAGCACGATACACGAGCGACGGAACAACACGACTGCATGGAGGCACCAAATCACGGAAAAGCACCTTTCGGCTAGAGTACCGGTGATGGGAGGCCTACGGCCACAGAAGACAATGTACCACGAAGCCGGTGCAGCCCACGAAACGTTTGCATACAGGGAATTGTAAGCAGCCACGAAAGAGGCCGTACTAAAGAGCATGAGCCCAAGTGAGAGGACCCATAATCACTAAGCATCATGGACCACGGGTGAACAGGAAACCACGATGCCGGGATGATCACGGAAGAGCGCAGGCCATTGAAGAACATGACATTCAACCTGTAGTACGAGGTAGCGAACGCGAACGAGACCACGATATTATACGGGACTACGGAATGGTAAGTGGACAAGTACACGAACCCACGACATACTGGGGTGAACGACGCTCACAAAGCACGCGACACCACGAAGCACTTAAATTTGTGGCCACCACATCTCCAACAAACCATGCCACTCCGCCGCGTAGCGGCGGCGAACGGCTAGTCCTAAACTATCAATGCTAGCACGGTGTCCGTCCGTCCGTCACACGAAACGCTCAGATTTTTGAGCCTTCTCATTGGCTGCCAAGCGGAGCGAAGGTGGATTCGATTGGTTAAATCTAAATTAGGTAGCTCACATCAGTAAATTCATGTGGTTCACAGAGCACATATATAGATTTGCACAAGACTATCAATTATCCGATGGCGGCATCGTATAAATACTACGAAGTTTTAGTTTGTACTATTTTAATATGTGATGCTGCTATTAATATTTGAGTGCTACTTATTCTCAAATGAAATAGCCCCTAAAGACGCTTCCTATGCTGCAAGGTGCTTAGCGTACCCGTAGGAAAGTATATTATACGCAATACTTTGTACTAAATAGTTTCTGCAAGTTACAATGACTATAATAACTACAGCTGTTTTGTTGTAGAAATATAAATAAATTATATGAGTGTGAGGTACCGACTGAGATGCCAACATATCATTTATACGAGGATACCTGACAGGTGCAATACACCTGTCAGGTATCCTCGTATAATGATATTGTGATTAATTTTGTGAGTAAAAAAGACAAATGTACAGGTATGGGGTGTTTTTGCTGCGGATCGGATCAGCATGATAGAAAAGGGTAAGGACTCACCCATCATTAATGTGTGGGCCACACAGTGTGGCCCACAGCCACCAAATCCACTCATTCTCGAAAAAAATGTTAGAGTAAGAAGATGCTGGGTCCTGTCGGCAAGACCCCGCGGTACAAACTCACGGCCAGGGAAATATAACTGTGCCTGGACCTTCGGCGTCGAGATCAACGTGTACGTCGCGAGGAGGCAAAGGAGGCAGCAAAGGAGGAAGCGGCACCCAAGAGGACCGGCGCGCTTGTGAAGAAGAAGGCAGCGAAGGAGACGGCTGCAAAGACCGCGCGTGCGCCAGCAAAACCCAGGAGTAGGGTGACGGCGGCATCAAAGGAGGCGGATGCGGAAGTGGGGTGCACGGAGGCGAAGGATACGGAGCCGGTGTTTTCTACGCATGACGGCGAAGAAGTGCAGAGTGTATTGGCAGACTTGGTGACAGTGGTCGGGTCTACGGAGGGGCTCGCGACGCCAGCTCGTATTCTTGACAGGGCTGTCGCCACTGCGCTACCTGCTGTGGTTTCATCTCGCTCTGCAACGCGCGAACGACCTGCAGTACAAATTTCCGGGAAGCGTCGGCGTGGCATTCTCCAAGACGACGCCTCAAAAGAGGTAATTATTATGTCTACCAGACCCAACATAAGCACAGTTGTGGTGTTATTTGTTCAACATACTAATCAGCATAATTATTTTTGGTAACACATGAAGAAACCATCTGGCGACGAAGACGGAAGAGACGCAGCACCCGTTGCACCTGTGTCCCAAGCGTGTGTTGTCGATGGAGATTCGAATATGATGGCGACAGGAGCTGAAGAATGCACGGGGCTGAATTCGGATGAAGACCCTGATCTTCAAGAGGAGCCGGAGGAGGATGACGACGCCAGCTATGACGACGATAGCGTGGATGATTGGGATGGTGATTGGGATCTCGGTAATCTAACGATTGAAGATTCTGATGGCGTTCCTGAGGAGCTTCCGGAATCGATTTGGTCGAGTGTAGCCAAAACCAAGGGCGCGATGTCGTGATGAGAAGGTCTGGTTGGGAGTACGGTACGCTATATTGCTTGTATTCTACATAAGAAGATTGGTTTAGATTAATTGTCAGCTTATGTACAACATATCGTGGTGTACGAATGTTTGTAGATTCTGCCAAATTTGGACCAGACCTCGAATACAAGGATCTCTACAGCGACGCTTATGGGCCAAGTGACAGCGTTATGGAAGTTGGCGACGACCCGCTAGCCTTCATGTTCTATTTCATGCTGCCAAAATTGTGGAGGCAAATTACTGTAGAAAGCAGCCGGTATCACGCTCAAACGATACCACGGCGTGCGCGGGCGATTCGATCGCAGCGTCTGCAAGGTGGAGAAGCTGAGGAAATTGGTGAAATTCGTCGACGACTTGCCGGTGTTTCGGATATAGAGCCCTGGGAGATTCTCAGAGTTATGGCTTTGTTGGTGGCACGGATGCTAGTACCTATTCGGAAGGGCATAGCAGCACATTGGTCTACAAAAAGAGTGGGTGCTCTTCCTGCTAATCGCATTGGACTCTACATGTCGAAGAATCGCTTCTTCCACATTATGGGCTACATACATCTGTCCAACAACAATTCTCCCCAAGCCAAGGTGGGCCGAGCGTGAAAAATTAGACCCGTTGTTGATGTGCTTCAACGCACGTTTGCTCGCGGCTACACAACGCCTCCGGGCATTAGTTTTGATGAGGCAACGCTGCTCACGCTATAATCCAACTCGCCAGTACAACAACGACAAGCCCCGCAAGTGGGGCTCCAAGATATTCGTTGCAGCATGTGCCAAGACGTCTTACTGCATGAGGTTCGTATTCAGCAGCAAGCTCAGGCTTGCTGCTTTTTTGTCGAAGTCCTTATGTTGGATATGGGTAACATAAGTATTTTATTAATATTTAATATGCTAACTTATGTTTATTTTTTTATTTTTTGCAGAATTGAGATTTACTGCGGTTCTAAAACACACCTCCGAGCACCAGTCCCGGCCGACAACAACAGCGGAGAGGCCGCCGTGCTCAGAAACATGAACGCACTGTGTCCACCTTCGTCGAAGTCGTCGTGGCGTTTGATGATCACAGACCGCTTTTATACCTCTGTGAGGCTCGCATTGGAGATGCACCGCCGCCGGCTATATCTTACCGGCACCAATCAGACAGATCGATCCGGTTACGCCCGTGGGGTGATTACAAAGAAAAAAAAACAGTGAACAAGCGCAAAGTATCGATCCCACCTCAGGGGACCACATTGCTGGCCCAAAGTAAGCAATTTTCAATGCTGACAGCAGCAATGTGGATGGATCGTAATCCGGTCTACGTGCCGTCTACTGGGGGCAGCAGAGCGTCAGACACAGTCAGTGAGTATGCGTCTATTTATTTATTTGCATTGTATAAGTTAACCAACTACGGATATGTCGTCACAGTGAGGCGTGTACACGGGGAGATGCGTGCAGTGCCTACACCCGGTCTTATTCGGGACTACCATCGATGGATGGCGTTCACGACAAGCTGCGAATGCAGCGATACAGCGTACAGCTCGCGTACAAGAGCCGCAAGTATTACAGAACTCATTTTCTTGGCCTTTTCGACATGGCGCTAGTGAATGCCTTTATTGCACATCGCCACTACCGGAAGGTAAAGATGAAGAACACGCCCAAACATTCGGCCTTCTTTGAAGCGCTGATGGAGCAGCTGCTTGCAGTCGACAATCAAGAAGCTTTCGAGCAAATTGAGGTATGCTGACTGGTCAGCACAAGAATCGCATTGGCCAGTGCCGTTTCCAACTTAATGTCGTTATGTTGGTACATTGTAGCAAGCGACACCAGCAAAGGAACTAACAGCGGCATCACCAGCAAGGTGTGAGTCTGCACCGCGTGGCCAAAGAGATGAAGGGGCTACTGAAACAGAAGACGGGCATCATCTGGAAGAGAGCCCGGACACGGTGGACTGTGACCAGGGCATCAAGAGGCGACACCGCTCATGCAAGGTCTGCGCTGTGTATAAGTCCAAGCCAAGGAAATACACGAAGTACTTCTGTCCGGAATGTTTCTCTGGAAACCAACGGCTCGTCATACTCTAATCTACATCCCTATATGCCTATCTAACACACTTCTTTAACTAGTAAATATCTCTGTAGCATTGCCCGAGCGCCGAGGGAAAAACCTGTTTCCAGATATGGCACGAAGACTGGAGAAATGGCAACGCCATCCTGCGCACGTTGCTACAGAAGCACACGCTCAACCGCCCGCCTCCGACTGATCCAGGCAAAAAGCGCGCTCGTACCGCGTAGGATGGACGCGGCGACTCGCGCGGCGATGAAGACGGCAGTGCGGCTTAGTACGGTCGCGAGGGTAGCTCAAACGAGCGCGCAGTCGAAAACTAGGAGTAGGATGTAAGGTCATACATGTCAGTAAGCTGATGCGACAGCACGCAATCAAATGAAACACATTTCTGCTGCTGCTTTGATTGGTTCGCAGTTTTGACTCCTCAAGTGCTGCACGTGTGCAACACTCAGAAAAGGGTTCACTCAGTAAAAAGTACATCTCTTAAGTTGATATCTTAACATTAGCGCTGAAAATGGTTCGATTCGTTCAGCATAAAGCGCCTTATGCTGTATATGGCTGTTTTGTTTCTACCATGCAATCCAGTTCCCCTCCCTTAACCCTCCCGCCAAAAATCGGACTTAAACACGATACATAGAATATCCCATATATTTTTATGTTGGATAGGATCAAAATATACCCCTGAATTTTTGGCCGGGAACTAAGGGGTTAAGGTAGAATGTAAACTGAGTATCTTTAAAGGTAGATTAAAGCTTGGGTTTAATACAAACTATAAGTCACCTATAGAAATGCAATGTCATCAACCAATGGTCGGCTTTGGACGACCTTGGTACCTTAAACCAAATATCCCGAAGTATGACGTGTCACACTTCATGTAACCAGGGGTACACTTAGAGCTACGTACCCCGTTACATCCTCCCCCACTTAGGTTCGGTTTACCAATGAAGAAGTGTTCGTCACAAACTTTTATTCTCAAAGTCGAAAACCATCGACTTGGCCGCGCGAGCGAGGCGGAGGCTCACTTCGCAGTTAGAGCCTCGAGCAGCAGTCTGTGCGCTCTTCTTCTAGGTCTCCACTTCGACCGTTTACTATACCTCTTGGCACTGCAAAGAGCGGTGCGAAGACACGCTCCAAGGCTGCTGCCGGTAAGTCGCAAGTCAAGAGCACTAAGCCTAACGGCAAAGGCTCAGCACTCAAGGAGGCTACTCAGGTGGCCTTCGAGGCGATCGTTTCCTCGGGTGACGCGGCTGTGGACAAGCGAGAAAGCAAGCGCCGCAGCCCGTCGCCCTCGGCCTCAGACAATCGTCAGAGCCCTCGGTTCGTGGAATGTGAGTTCAACTCTGGCAGTGACGACGAAGCCGAGTCCGAGAGCACGCACGATACTCCTGCGGGCTCTTCGGGAGGGCACAGCCCAGTGCCCAGTGAGCACAAGGATGACAGCGTGCAGTCGCTCGCTAGTGATCAAGGTGATCACAGTCCCAGGACATCTGTGCGCCCTGAGAGTCCGGCCGTCAAGGCTAAGGGCACTCCCAAAGCTGGTAGCGATGAGGAAGTGAAACCTCGCAAACGCCCCTCGCTTGCCGATGCTCTTGCGCGTGCTAAGGCCTCTAAAGCCGAAGGCGCCAAGCCCTCTAAGAAGCGTACAGCTTCTAAGTCTCCGCGCCGCGAAGAGAAGGAGACCCAGCACTCCCATCGGGGCCTCTCCGCGACGAGAAGGAGACTCGGCACTCCCATCGGGGCCATCTTCGACTCCTCGGATAAAGAGGACGAGACGGAGGAGGGAGAGGAGGGTGCTATCTCTGAGTCCCAGGAGATCACGAATGACCTCGACCAACAGCAATGAGGACTTCTAAGCTGCCCAGCGTGCACGTGGGGGCTCGGCGGTGGCAGGGAGCTGTCATAAACTCAAGATGGTATTGGCCTCCCGAGGAGAACGCTGGGGCTGACCTCTTCCTAGAGCTTCTCGTCGCTCCTCGTGGCCTTGTGAGCGGTCACACCTCTAGGGGCACTTACGAACGTGCCCTTGTTCAGAAGGAACGGTTGTTCGCTGACAGCTCGGTGTGTGCTTCTCGCGCCACACCGCATCCCCCTTAAGGACTTTACGACTTGTCGTAAGAAGCCCGAGAACCGGGGTGGTCTCTATCCTCTTTGGGGATAACCCTGGGTTTCTGACCGAGAATGTCCCACCTGGAGTTCTTGTGAGGACATGTTATGAGCATGGGTGGAGTCTCTCAAGTACTCACCCACGGAGTTACGGGAACTCCATGAAGATCAGCTGCTGTCCCGCATCCTGGACCAGTGGGATCTTCGTGTTCGGTTTGCCCACTTGGTCAGCAAGCGCATGCTGCCAAGGGACATCCTGAAGCGTGCGGCTTCCAGCGCTCACGATGCGCGCGGGTACGGAGTGTATTCAACGTCCGTACCCCGTTCGGGCAAAAAGCCATAGACTACTTATGAAGCTGCCGCCGCTTCTGTTCCCAGATTGCGACAGCCTTCGGGCAGTCAATCAGGAGCCAATCGACGAGTTCTCGGAGCGGGCATAACCCCTCCATTTCACAAGGAGCTGTCGCTTACCGCGACGCCGTTGCTCCTGGAGGATCCGCTCCACGTGGAAGTGGACTTATCCATTCCGGTCAAGCAGGGGCGGAGGTGCACTCGTACGAGTACGAGTACTCGGCGCCTCCCGAACGCCACGCTCGTCCGAGTGCTCCGACTGCGGGTCCGACACAGGGCCCTGAGGTTGACCGCCTCCGTAAACGTGTTCTCGTGCTTGAGATTGCACTTGGCCTTGGGACTGGCGGTGATGCTGCCGCCCAGGCCGGGAATCAGGGCGAGCTCGCTCGTCTTGCGGGCCGCCTACACCTGTTGGAGAGTGAAGTCGCGAGCCTGCATCTGCGGGCGGATCGCCGGGCCTCTTCGTCCGGCGTATGGATCCGGGGTCCGTTCGTACGGAGCACTCCGGCGTACGGTCTTGACCGCAGCGTTGCCGTTCCGACCGAGGCTTGGGTGCCTGCTCCGACGCCCCCGTCGACGTCTGTGACCGGCCCTCGCTTCGAGGTGCTAGGTCAAGGTGGGTCTGGGAGTCAGCAACCCCCTGTGGATCAAAGTACCGCTTAAGGCGTCCAACATAGAACGTCGGGTGTGTCGTCATTGACTCAGGCAGGTCGATGGTTTAGGACGCACCATGTCTGGCCAGGCCTGCAAATGGTCCGATGAAGCAGTGCTTCAGCTTGTTGCTGCCGACAGAGCTGACAGTGTCAAGAGGTAGGTTCCTCGTGGCTAGTATCACTAAGTCCCCCACTTTAAATACACTTAAGTTTTCTCTTCCATGTTTGTCGAAGTACTCCTTTTGTTTATCCTGGGCCGCTGCCATGGCATTGCGAGCCCTGCTGGCAACGCTCAGCTTGGTATCCATAAACAATTCCACCTGTTTCCGCAGCGAAACTGGTCTCACATCCGATACCTGGGAGGAAAGGGATCTCCGAGCGCCTCCCCCACATAGAATAGAGGTGTCAGTGTCGCCTCGAAGAGTGAGAGGCACTCTGGGGTGACGGAAGCCGTTCAAGTAGAGCGGCGTGAACCCGTGGACGCGTGCACCGCGTTGTTGAGCGCAAATTCAACAACTGGAAGCTGCGTCGACCACGTACGTGGTGCTGCCGCGCACACGCTGCTCAGAGTGTCCTCGAGCACTCGATTGACGCGCTCTGTCTGGCCATCTGTCTGTGGATGGTTCGCAGTGGACATCTGCAGACGAGTTCCTAGTAAAAAAAAACAGCGTTTTTTTTAAACGCAGCCACGAACCACGGGTCTCGGTGCGAGACAATCGTCTCCGGGAGACCGACGAGCAGCCTTGCGGTTTGTCGCCCGTAACAGTGATGGGGACCGGAGCAAGATGGTACATCTTGCTCAGCCGACACACGAACATCAAAATTCCGGTGTTGCCGTGTCCGTCGGCGGGAAGCCCAAAGATGAAGTCTAGACTGATCGACTTCCAACAGTCAGCCGGTACGGGCAGGCTCTGTAGTGGAGCCGAGGAGTGTCCTACGGGTTTGACCCGCTGACATGCTTCAAATGTCTTCACGTATCGGGCGACCCACTTGTACATGTGGGTCCACCCGAAGGCCTGAGAGACCGTTTGGAAGGTCTTCTCGCGGATTAAGTGGCCGCTGGAGGGCGCGTCGTGCGCCTCCGCAAGGATATCGAACTTCAGATCCTCGTCGTCGGGTACGAGCACCCGTGGAGGTTCATTGGGCTCCACCCGGTAATAGAGGAGGCCATTCGTCAGCTCGTATCGGTGGAGCCGGGAGCGCTATCGCGACGAGAGCCAGTCAGACTTCGCGCTCGTTCCTGCCATGAGGAACTTGACGATAGGCGCGACAGCCTCATCGTCCCGATGCGCCATGCGTATCCGATCATATAGATCCGTTGTCACCCGTGTGATGTGGGCCAACTCATAGTCAGGACGCCGAGAGAGGGCGTCCGCATGCACGTTGAGCTTGCCCGGCTTGTAATCGACGCGGAAGTTGTACACCACGAAGAAGGACAGCCACCTCGCCATCCTCTGGGAGAGGTGAGGCCAGTTAGTCGCCGTCCTAAAGGATGCGTGGTCTGTGTAGATCACGAAGGGCCGGGAGCCCAGAAGGTGAACACGAAACTTCACAAGGGCATATTGCATTGCCAGGAGCTCCTTGTCTTGGCCAGGGTAGTTCCGTTTGGCGGCTTTGACCTGCCTGAACTTGAACGAGATGGCTCGTTCATGTCCAGCCGTGTCGGCCTGCAGCAAGGCACTCCCGATGGCGTAATCGGACGCATCGCAGACGACGCTAAACGGCTTCGTCTCGTCCGGCAGATCCAGGACAGGGGCCTCTTGGAGACTGGCCTTGATGCTGTCAAAGGCGTCCTGGTGCTCTTGCTCCCAGTGCCAGTCGACGTCCTTCTGAAGGAGGCCCGACAAGGGCTTAGTGAAGCCCGCATACCCTGCTCTGTACCTGGAAAGGTAGTTGGCCAAGCCCAACCACTTTCGAAGATCCCTCTGGGATCTGGGCGTTGGCCATGCTGCTATGGCTTCGACCTTTTCTGGGTCAGCCCGAACGTCCACGTTGCTTACGAAGCAGCCGAGAGCCTTCATATCTGGTTACGCGAAGACGCACTTGTCGATGTTGCGTAGAGCTTGTTCGCTCGCATCACATCCAACACTCGACGGAGGTGTCCTAGATGCACCTCGATGGCCGTCTTACCTCCCTTGGCACGGCTATGGACGAATATGTCGTCGAAGTATGTCTGTACGAAGGTACATAATGGGCGGAACAATTGCGTCACCAGGTGATTGAACGTCGCCGGGGCGTTAGCCAAGCCCTGCGGCATGACGAGCTACTCCCAAAGCATGCCGCTTGGGGTGTTCACCGGTGAGAGGGATGTCGCTCTCTCGCATCAGGATCTGGTAGTATCCGTCTACCAAATCCAGCGCACTGTACAGTACGCTTCAGGCCATGTTGTTTAACAACGCATCCGTTCGTGGGATTGGTGTTTGGGCCGGCACCGTTGCGTTGTTCAGCTTGTTATAAGCGTAAACTAGACGCCACTTTCCTTTCGGCTTCCGAACGCAGAACGTTGGCGTCGAGTGTGGAGACTTCGACTCCCGCATCATGCTTGCCTTCGCTTTAGCAGCGAAGAAGGCATCAATGACCTCGCACTGTTCGCGCGGGAGAGGCCATTGCCTCGTGACACACTACTTTGTGCCGGGCACTAGATCAATCTCAGGCCGTACGCCTCGATCTGGTCGAATTTGGGTCCGTGGGTGTTTGCTCACCACGTCCGCATACTCCGTCACCAAAGGATACACCGGATCCTTGGGGTTCTTAAGGATCTCAGAACCCAAGCGCGCCTGACGCGGCTTGTTTAGGTCTTCCAGGACGTTCTCGTCCAAGACAGAGGAGGAGTTTAGCTCCTCCCGAGTGGTCTCAGGTCTTATGAGCACCATCTCAGCAACCTTTCCAGCCTTGAGGTTGGCCAGGAAAAACTCGACCGTCATTTTCTCGAGGTTCAGTATCTCTGCAACCTCTGGCAACGGCTCCAAGTGGACACCAGATACCTTGACGGTTAAACCGGTCTCGCCATCGAAAATGTGATAACACTCTTCCACCGGCCTTGTCGGACGAACCCAGGCCCTGGACTCCGAGTCGCTTGAAGCGACGTTGATTTAAACGAAGTTCGGATCCGACTTGAGGCGGCGGCGGCTTTGTTGACGACGGCGCCCGTGACGTGGGGCTTTGCTGCCCACGTCTAGGGATGTCGGTGCTACGACATCCGAGGCACTCGTGGCCTCGTGTGGTACTGTGGTGCCCACACAGGAAGCGTGTTCGACGCCTCCCTCTTCGGTTAAGGTCTGGGTGACCGCGTGTGGCACTATGTTACCCACACAGGAAGCGTGTTCGACGCCTTCCTCTTCGGTTAAGGTCTGGGCGACCGCGTGTGGCACTATGTTACCCGCACAGGAAGCGTGTCCGACGCCATCCTCTTCAGTTAAGGTCTATGCGACCGTGTGTGGAACTCTGTTACCCACCTTGAACACGCTATTGTCAATGTTCGTGACAGCTGCAGCTGTCTACGAAACAAGTTACCCGCTTGTGGACCTAAGTTACCCACTTGGTCAGCGCCTTCTCTGGGCGCTACCACCATCAACGCATCCTCGGAATCGTCATATACGTCGACGACTCCCAAGCATCTGCTGGGTGCTTTGGTACCCTGGCAACCCTTGCGGGCGCCCCAGGTCTTGACAGAGGTGGAAACATGGCTCACCAATGCTCTGTCGGACTTCGCAGGGCGGCTAACCAATGGCCTTGCCTCGCCAGTCGATCCAGGGCTCGTGCTTCTCAAGTCAGGGCATGCCCAGGATCATATCATATGGATCCATATCGAGAACAGTGAACTGTTCGAGGCTGTCAAAGTCCTCAAACTTGACGGCCAGATCCACTTGGCGTTGGGGACAGCGACGACCTTCCCGTCGGCCAGTCGCACTGACACCGTCCCGTTGCCCTTGCTTTCTTCTCAAAGCATCGGACACCTTGTTGCTATTACGAGCAACTGTCTGGCGGCGTGCGAAATTCTTCGACAAATCGATCAAGATTTTAAAGGGATGGTCGTAAGACTTAGCTCTTCCCCAGTAGGGCGCCCCGCCCCTACTGGCTCCCGGCGTTCCCCTGTCCTCGGGGTCCTGGCTTCTGCCAGCGACCCTTGAGGACGGGCTTGAGGAAAGACCGTCTGCGGAGTCTTTCCGCGGGACAGTCGCGCTTGAAGTGACCCATCTTCCCGCAGCCGAAGCAGCGGATGTCACGCTGTTCGGCGGACCCGAGCTCCATGGGAACCGGTCCGTTGGGGCTAGTTCGGCCGGGAGTCGACAAGGAGCTCCCAGGCCATGCTGAGGCTAGCGTACGCGCCTGGTGATGGCTGTACACTTCAGGAAGATTCGACGGCTGGATGCGTACGTGCCAAGTCTAGTGGGTGTTGAGTTAGCCAGAGAGGTCGGTATTCGAGGAAACGACGTAGTTGTGGGCATCACGGACACGGGATTGTAGCTGTACCACGACCAATTCTATCAAGATTAACGCAATATTTTCGTATTAGAGTAATTAAGCTATCGGCGCGCAAAGTCGTCATGTACAATGGCTGGGCAAACAAAGCGGATGAAGCCGAAACTATCACTTGTGATCACGGTACTTACATCGCTGGACTGTTAGCTGGCAGCTCAATTAGCGGTAAACATGCCAATCTCGGCATTGTCGACAAGGCACGGATAGCATTTACGGACATCGGGACCCAGAGCAAAACCTGCGCAGGTCAGCTGCATTGTGCCGCGTCACTAGTCACACCAACAGACGCCAGCGACTTGCTAGAGAGTCAAATTGACGCTGGTGCCAAGAGTTTCTCATTCTCGTGGGGCACACCTGGGTCGCTCACGAGCCAGAGATTTGGATGCTTTTATTTATGAAAACCTAGACGTCCTGGTGGTTGTGGCGGCAGGCAACAGTGGCGAGTCTTCGACTACTGGTCAGCGCACCATTTCATCTCCATCCGGTGCTAAAATCGTAATATCGGTTGGCGTATCGCTGAACTCTGCAGCTTCTTTCACAGACTTTGGGTGCCCTGATGTCTTCAATGAGCGCACAGTTGCATCGTTTTCCTCTGCAGGGTTCACAACGGACGGGAGGTTGAAACCGGATGTTGTTGCGCCGGGTATGAGCCTCTTGTCTAGTCAATCAGAAGCATCGGGGTCTACTATAGAAAGTTCAGTAATTGCTCACTCCAGGGCACGTCACAGGCCGCGTGGCCTGGTGATCACTGGTGTCGCTGTACTTCTACATAACCGGCCATTTGCAACCGAGGTTCTATTTTTATTTGTATCACATTCTTATTGGCGGATCAGGTGCAGTAGTCACAGTTCAAGTTCTCGCGAAAGCGATACCTTTGCAAATAAAACAGTATCACTTGCAAAAATAGTTGCACTGGGGGTTTGTATTTTCACTGGTTCTTGCAGCTTGCGCATACAGAAAAAAACAAGTGGTGGCTCTCGGTTGGTTGCAAAATTCCGCCACCCTCACAAGTCAAGGCTCCATACTGCGAAAGCACTGACTTGCCCGCTCGGACCATGCTGCTACGTACTTAGAGAGGGAAATTATGCCGCTCTCGAAGAGCTACTGGTCGATCAAGTCGGACTTGCAATTAAGAAATCGAGGAGGGAGGAAGTTGCGAAGGTGCTCGCTATGTCGATACTTTGGGCATCTCTCGTCCCGGATGGAAGATTTGATTATGACCTATTTCCAATTGTGCACAAGCAACGCTTTGTACGAGCCTACGTCAAGATTGGATGAAACGTCGCTGTGAATCATGTGAAATGTGTGCCCTTATCCGTGACTTCGGCTTGTTGAGTGTAACGGGGTACGTATCCCTAAGTGTACCCTGGTTACGTGAAGTAAGACACTTCACACTGCAGGTGTATGACACGTCATACTCCGGGATATTTGGTACAAGGTACCAAGGTCGCTCAAAGCCAACCATTGGTCAAACGACATTGCATTTCTATAGGTGACTTATAGTTTGTATTAAACCCAAGCTTTATCTACCTATAAATATTCTCAGTTTACGTTCTACCTTAAATAGGTCACTTCGCTCTCTTTTGATAAAGAGAGGACATGTGAACTGCCGTTCACTGAGAGATTGTATACTCTCGGAAGCTAACTTCCTCAAGCGCAAGGTGCTGTGTGACCCCGTCACATTGAGATTCGGGATGCCCCTACCGATGGCAACGAGGCTTAGCAAATACATAGAACCCAGAGCAACATATTGCGGACAGTGCCCGTAAAGACTTCGCTGCACTCCATTCCCAGCTATTTAGCCTGCAACGCTAAGTTGCTGTCATGTTGAGCGAGGGCCTCCGCTCGCGTACCGAAAGCCAGCGAAACCATCAAAAGAAATTGGCTGTCTACCGGCGTATTGCTTTATAGCCTGTTGCAAGGAGAGTGTTGCCCAATACGCTCGTCGCCACCGAAGCATGCACAGATGACAGTGCTGCGCACGAAGCTCACCACGCGGTACTGTCGAAAAGACCGAAGGATCTGTACGAGTGGGGGGGGGTACGAGTTCGGCTTAAACGGCTTAAAGCCAGCGAAAGCGTTTACCGGTACCGAGTGAGGAGCCAACAAGTTTGCCTACTCAGGGTGCAAATTTTTCTGGGACGTAGTCTCTGGATTCGTTCGCGCAGGATTCACTAGTGATGTTGTTATCGACAAAGTATACGCAGCATACAGGCGACAGCTTCCTGTGACAAAAGTTTAGCTGCTCTTCGCCGAGACAAGCAACAAGGTGGTCATTTGTCATATCGATTGTAGCTCTTAGTGAGTCAGGTTCAGTAAGAAGGCATTTCCTCCAATCACATCGTGGTTGCACTCTCTGTTGCACGTTTGGCGGGTATTTATGAAGATTAAGGAATGGGTGTCATCAGGCTTCAAATCTCCAAAGGTGGAGGACTTCGCGTGAATTTATCACCCTCCTAAACCAAAACCCAGACCTTCCTGGGCATTAGCCATTGGCTGAGCGAGGTTTAGTCATGCCACTCATATTATGAGTGGCTCCGAGACGGCGAGTGGAAGAATGGGGCCAAGAGCCCAGCGTATGCCATGAAAACCGTACCAGCTTCGCTTTGAAGGCAGATTCTCTCCAACGGAGAAGGGGTACACTGCCGGCTAGTCTCCTATAAATATACTCGATTTACATACCTTAAATAGGTCACTTCGCTCCCTTTCGATAAAAGGGGGCCTGTGAACTGCCGTTCACTGAGCGTTTGCATACTCTCGGAACCTAACTTCCTCTAGCGCAAGGTGCTGTGTGACCCCGTCACAGCCAGAGGTTTTGCACTAAGACTTGCACATTTGAGAACCCTAATAATTTTGTGGCCTTTTTTCAACTTTTGTAATTTTGGCATTCATAGGCTGAGTCAGAAAGATAGCTGCGGTCCGCAAGCTGGGCCCCAAATGTATTGAAAAGGCCGAGTGTAGCCATACAAAAAGGTAGAAAAAAGCAGCCATTTTTTTTACAATACTGCTGGTACTGTAGTAAGTCTGAATGAGGTCCCATCGGGTTTCGACAGGGACTAATCACGACTAGTATGCTTAAATAAATATTCGATCAAGGATAAGAGCACATCGATGATCACATGCGACGCCAAGAACCTGCAGCTCTTCCTGGTGAAGAAGAAGAAAGGCGCTGGGGTAAGGCTAACGGAGAACGACGTGAAGGACGGTGTCAGTGACACGAGTGATTTGAAGCTATTGGGCGTTGCAGGAGCGCCGCTCAGCTTGGTTTGCTTGTCGGAGAAGGACGTCAAATTCGTACCCACGCTAGAGGATGTCGAGTCGATGAACACACCTGTTCACGTGCTGGTGGCGTTGCCTCCTGGGACAAGTAGTGCGCCTATTTCTGATGGGACGGACTTATGGCTGTCGAGATTTCAACATAGTGAAGTTGCAAAACTTACGCTACTGCCGACACGCGGAGATCTAAATGAATTTATCGGACAACCTCTCCCTGTAAAGATTGGGTTACCGCAGTCTGTGTTTCAAGCTTGGTCGAGTCCATCGATACTAGGCCAACTCCTTCGAGATAAATTGCTCGAGCTAAACGACATTTCGCCGTGCGAATTTTTAAAAGATTCGGTGTTTAGCGCTGCGTTCCTGTATGGATGGGGATGCCACAGAGAGTGCATTTCATTATTTCTGGGATTCAATTATCCGTGTGGTGCTCGGGTTTGTGTTTAGGCGTGCTTACATCAACCGGGATTCGAGCAGGAAATCCTCGTCAGGTTTGAAGCGACCCGACTTTTTGTTTGCTTTGGATCATATCTGTGTTTTTCGTGGTGAGGAGAAAGAACCTCGTACTTCTATCACTGTGCCTCGTGAAAACGCTGGTGTGGTCCTACGGTGGAGTGCCGTATGTGTTTGGCTATGCTGCGTCGGGCTTCGAGCTAGAATTATTTGCTATCTATCAAGACGTCACGGGCAACGTTAAAACCCACCTTATTGGAGGGTTTAACTTGCAGCATGCGCCGGAACGTTTTCGACTTGTACTGGCACTTCTGAATTTGTGTCTGCTTTTCCCGGCAATTGTGCAAAACTGTCCGGCCTCGGCAGGGACCGAGTTCATGGACATCCATCGCGCCAATGGCGTCAAGGTGCGGTTAAGTCCGATTTTCGTCGATAAGATCTTTCATACATAAGAAGAGTATCGTCGCGTGAAGCAGATCTACGATTCTTTGAAAGCTTATGGGGTTCCTTGTGCCGATGCAGTCGTCACGGTGGATTCAGACCAATTGAGGTTGACACTTAAGCCCCGCGGCATTGAGATGAAGCCATGCAGCTTGAGTGAACTGTTCGTCGCGCTCGGGAACGTCCTCGAGGCCCTTGTAGTCCTCCATCGCAACGGGTGGATCTGCAGCTCCGCAGTGCCATCGTCACGGCCGTGTTTGAGAAGTCGTTGCTGCTATCGGCGGCGGCGCGTCAGCAACGCACGTCCGGAGAGATCACGAACCTCATGTCTATCGACGCCCAGCGTCTACAGGACATGACGCCGTACCTGCACGCTGTGTGGTATACGTGATCAAGCATATCGACCGCGTTGAATGGTTTTTGATCGACTTCGCTGATGCAGCTCAAAGTCCGCAGAAATATCCCAGCGGCGATCACTTGACGCACGACGAACACGCTTCAGATATTTTTATGGAAGGTGGATCCCACACGACTGCGGTTGACTTATGGGCCGTGGGATACCTGGTGAAGACAAGTAAGATTGAACGGGAATGGACTGCGGAGCCCGAAAGAGCGCTTTTCCTAGATCGGTTGATGAACCCAGACCCGAGTGCTCGGCCGACGGCAGACGAAGCCTTACAGCTTCTGTCACGTTTTGAACGTGAAGCTGCTGAGCAGGAATCACAGGGCAAGGGTGTGCGCAAGAAGCACAGACGTGCCTGAATTTTTACATCGCTATGGCACTACCATTACGCGCTGGGACGAAGTACTATGGTACTAACAACGAGTAGTCGATGAATGAGCAACACACGTTTTTCTCATACATACTTCGAATGTATGAGAAATCTCGGTTGACGAGAGAAACTCGTTGACACACGCAGCAGCTATCATGCGGTGCGAATGTGGCCACTGGTTGTCGTATACGCCCGCCTTCACGGCGGCCACCACGATGCTATCTATAGTCGGTTAAGTACACCATCGCAGCCTTCTCTATTAATCCCTGAACGCTGGAAATCGTCGCGGTCTGCACCGTCGCCGGCATGTTTGCGTTGAGGGGACGGTGCCAAAGTTGTCAATATCACTCATCGTGATTGTGCCGTAGACGGTGAGTTGAGTAGTAGAATGAAAAGCCGGTCTTTTGCATCTAAATAAGCTCGGAGCAGCGGGAACATCGTGGCACTTGCGCAAACGCCGTCCACGCCGTGCCATTCCACTCCGTTATGTTCGGATGGTTATTCGTGGCGAGCCTGTGCATCACGCGGATCTTATATGACATGGGCGGATTTGACGGTTGATGCTGTGGTGGCCATGGTGTTGGTCAGCGTTCTTTTAGGACCGACGACGCGACCTGCATCGACCGAGTTAGCAAACTGACCCTAGAGTATTGAGCGCGAGAGCACGATTACCTCAACGAACTATTAAATGTAGTACATTAGAGCCTTAAGTTGAAGCTTGTGACGGGGTCACACAGCACCTTGCGCTAGAGGAAGTTAGCTTCTGAGAGTATACAAGCTCTCAGTGAACGGCAGCTCACAGTTCCCTCTTTATCAAAAGAAAACGAAGTGACCTATTTAAGGTAGAATGTAAACTGAGTATATTTATAGGTAGATTAAAGCTTGGGTTAATACAAACTATATGT
>NW_003303616.1:253488-257999 GCF_000142945.1 Phytophthora infestans T30-4
CGTCGATCATGGCAAAAGCCTCTTGCATCGTGGACCGAGGATCCGCATCGTCCTCCAGCAGCACGAAGCTCATGCTGGTCAAGCGACAATGACCATGTTGGAGCCAGTCTTTATGTGGGACATGGCGAGTTCAGTCCACCCTATTGGTCCACCTGCATTTTCCGCAACTTTTACTATCCGATACACTGGTATAAGGCATTCTGACAGAAATGATTAGCTAATATTTGATTCCTTCATAAATTGTATACCTACATAATAGACTTAATCGAGAAATTAGGCATTATATTTGAAAACTGTACTAGCAAACCCCATCAAAAGATGCGGAGTTCATGTTGTCGTTGTTGCAGCACTCGAATAAAACTTCGTTTGTGGTTCTCGGGCGTGAGTCAGTACAGTGCCATTTCTAGACTTAGGACCAGGGTTGGATTTTGCCGCGGCAATTCATCTAAGATTTGCAAAAACCAAGTCGCTAGTCGCTCGTCGATTGAAAAGCCGAAGAGCCTTGCATACATCCCCTATACATCACAATGAGCCTTCATATAGGAATTATACCTATACTATACACCCTTGTTCACAGCCCCACGTTGTTCACTCCAGAAGAATGGGACGAGCCCAAAGCTTCGAAAGGCAGCAATTTGTCGCCATGCGGTTACCGAAGAAAGGCAATAGGTCTCAGATCGTTTGCAAGCACTGCCTAGCAGCTTTCCAGGACCCGGTGAGACCGGACGCACCCAACCCCACTGTTCTAGTGGCGCGCGATACAAATTACAGAAGTCATCTGGCGCGTTGCCAATACTATAAAGAAGCATTGGACCGAGGAGATGTGTCAACACCACAGCTTCAGCAGTCCATTATGCAGCATTTCGTGCAAGAGAGTGCATCCAATCAAGCGCCAAGTCTAGCTCCAAGCTCGGCGGCGATTTCTGAGTCGAGATCGAGATGCCTTTCTGACTACGCTTCTTCTACAAGTACTGATAAGCGCCAGCGGGGGATCCGTGAGTTTTTCAACAGCGTATATACTGGAGAAGAGCAAGAAGAATTGGAGCGTCTTCTTATCCAGTTCAAGCAGACAATTCGTTACCAGATCGCTTTGTTGAGAAGCTCTCCACAATACGTCTGTTTGTATTTCTAAACCGAACATGCGAGAAAGCTCTTCCCAAGCGAAAGAGGATGGGGACGGCCTTCTAGATAAGTACAGCAAAGTCGAAGAAGAGGGCCATGTTGAGGCGCTCAAGAACCGCCTCGCGTTCAGTGGCGGGCGACTCAATCTTTTATCGGACGTGTGGATGAATGTGGTAAAGTTGCATTTGCTTGGATGCATGCTCGCGCTTTTTGGGACAATTGTTACGTATGGACTTTTTCCGACTGGTTCGAGGCATGATGGTCTTGCCATCGCTCAACAAATGGAGAAAGTGATAAACGAAATCGATTCAAAAAATGGATGGAAGATAGGAGCTGTGGTTACTGACAAACGCTGGCCAGTGTGGCGCATTCTAGCGTGCCGCCGCCCAGACATTGCATATATCCACTGCTTTGCGCACGATACTAACAACATTGTGAAAGCTGTCCTGAACTCCTCATTTCGTAAGCTCACGAAGCAAGCATCACTTGCTACCGTAACATTGAATGCATCGTCTTCAAAATGGCTAGTTCGCGCGCATGAAGTCACCACAACAGTATACGGCAAGTCACTGGGTTTCATCAATCTCTGTGAAACTCGTTGGAACAGTATGTAAGGGTGCTTTGCATCACTTTTGCGTATTCGAAGTGCACTGATTCAATTTTGGGCGAAGTACCATAACGATAATGATTTCCCGCCTGCACTTGAGATTTTTGGCGACCCAGCATTTTGGCGATCGCTTGTAAGAGCTGAAGCGGTAATCCGGCCACTCTCAAATGTATCCTACAAGTTGCAGCGTGACGAAAACTCACTTGCAGATCTTGTAATTTCCTATCGTGATATCTATCGTGGGTTTCTGGGGAACTTTGAGAATTTGGACCTTGTATCGATCGTGGAGAAGAGATGGCAACAGTGCGAGCAGCCGCTAATGCTGCTAGCACTTTTCCTGCATCCGTCGCATGTTCGTGTAGCTGTAGCCATCCATACTGAAGCACCAGAGCTGCGTTTCCTTGAAAGGTTGTGCGGATATGCCACCTACTACCACCGGCGGTACGTCAACAACAACATCGTTGGAGACTTATCAAATGATCTACATGACTGGTTTTGTGGTGAGTTCGTCAGCTGTAAAATTGTGCGATTCAATGGAGATGTAGAAAAATACTGGAGCTTTGCGCGTACCATCAGACCACGCTCAAAGCTGCCCAGGCTCGCTTCAGTCATTCTTTCTATTGCTGTCAATACAGCGACGTGTGAACGGTACTTTAGCGAGCTAGCCGCAATCCATACAGCACTGAAAAACAGAATGTCCATTGATAAGGCGCGTAAATTTTCACTAGTTCGCCAAGGTATTCGCCAGCTTGACAAAGAAGACAACCAAGGGGTGGAATGCTGTAAAATCAAACGTATTGTTGCTGCCTCAGAGCGAACGCACGTCGCTAACTGTGATACTGTTCCTCCTATCACTCTTGAAGAACTAGAAGAGAATCGAGCCATCGTGAGGCAGGATACTCCAGGTTTAGATACGACTGAATACTGGCAGGATATTTTCAATGTGTTAGATGGAGATGAATTAACGAGCGACGAAAACTGTACTAGTAGTACACAAAACGAAGAGCTGGAGCAAAACGTGTGTGCTGGACTCAAAGACATTCCAGAACCAAATACCACAGAGTTTCCGCAGCGCAACGATAAGACATTTCCACAAGAAACAAAGCTCACTGGTATTCGAGGCCAAAAGTTCAGTCTCAAAACACTTTCCCCATCAGAACGAACGTTTGGGTTGACGCCTTACGTGACTCGATTGCAGCAACGCACGTAAGAATTTAAGAATATATGTTTGCTGGTGCATTAATGAAGAATATATGTTTGTTGGTGCATTAATGAAGATTGCTCGATCTGATATCGTTTCTTCAATCGATACAGCCGTAGCTCGCTTTACCATAATGCTCATCGTCGTGAAAATCGGCATTACCAATTCGCTGTACGTGTACGACCGGACCAGCACTTCGTTGCAGCCCCATCGTACCATACAACAGAACAAGAAGCCACGTCAGCTTACACATGCTACCAGAATGCCTTCAAAAAAGTCATCTCATCAGGTCCAGTTCCTCTTCATCACCATGTTCTCGTTCTTCTCCACATAGTTCCCGCGTCTTTCGTCTCACTAGAGCTTTCTCATCTTCTGTCGTCGACGATGCATTTAAGAAACAATTGTCATGATACCACACGCGGATCTCCAGTACTTTTCCTCCAGCCACCTTGTCCCCCGACGCCCTCCGCCAGCGGCACCACGTGAGCGCCTCTAGACCCGTACACGTCGACTAACACGCCGCCGTACGGCCCGTCCAGCAGGACGTCCATCACCACACTCCTGCCGAGCTCGGCCCTGTCCGCGAGTCGCAGCAGCTGGCGGGCCAGTCGCCCGCCACTTTGATGTGATATATATTGCTCGAACATGGACCAGAGCGGGAAAGAAGACGACAATGACGCTAAGCTTGCGGAGAGTTGGCCATCCGGATGGGTCCGGATACGGATCACATCTTCTGGGCAATCCGGACGGATAATGCCGAAAAATAAAGCCGATTTTGCCGAATTGCCGATCGGCAAAAAAAGGGAAATTGCCGATTTTGCCGATAAAGCCGCGGCAAAATCCAACCCTGTTAGGACGGGTAGCCTGAGAGAAAACTCTGCTCGACACGTTGCAGCACTGGCTCGAAGCCCAATTGCTTTTGCTCGGTCAGCATTTGACACGTTCGATCGACGAATTGTTGGCGGTTGGGCATTTCGCAATCAAAATGAACGTACCGGTACATACTTATGCAGACGTTCACGATTGTCACTCCTGGTGTTGCTTCGCTCATGACGAGCCAATATTTCTCTTGAGAATTAACGCCATTGACAGCAATACCGAACACTTCCAGCAACTGACTTCGTCCCGAAAGCACAGCAACTTGGCGGTGTCTATCGATTATCCGTTTGCCGGCATAGCGGGACTGGGTCCTCACAAGGACCCCATCGTCTTCCAATTCCATTGTGAGCGCTTGCGAAATCGTAGACACTTTTGCATCCCGTTGCGACTGGATGGCAAAAAAAAGTTAGAATTGTAGTTGTGTATTTCAAGATTGAAGCGATATTGAAGCCTACCTGTCCTCGTTCGACTTCATTCTCCACATAGTGTCTAGTCATTTCGTGCCAGAAGCAGTCTGCAACAGCCTTATAGTCGAATGGAATGACCCGATTGAATAGAACGTCAATGGCAGTCACGCTGTCTGTGATTGGACTCACATTCGCAATCGATCTTGGCGCAGTAACGATTTCTGTATGTGACCCTTTGAAAGTAATACTCGTTCGGTATCGGCATAAAGCTGGCCAAGGTCGCCATAAAGACGCT
>NW_003303616.1:258561-261511 GCF_000142945.1 Phytophthora infestans T30-4
GGGCGGCCGGGGATTCCTCTTATAAAGTTTCTAAGAGAATAAGATAAAGACGAACCGCGGGGGACGGCCACTTCTCGTTTCAGAGGAGACTCTCCTAGCTCATCTGTTTCCGAAAATACGGGTAGCACTTGTTGGTCCCAGCAACCTGACAAGAGAGAAGTCATGCCAACAATCGCCCAGCTACGCGCCGAGATCGATCGGCTGAACCAAGCGATGGCCGGCCCGCACGAAAGTGCCGAGGCATCTGCCCAAGTTCACGGGCAAGAGAGGGGGAAGTTGTCCGCGAATGGCTGTTCCAGATCGAGAACGCCTGCCGCATCAACAACATTCCAATTGAAGACACGAGCGCGCGTCTTCCTGGAATCGCCGGATCGGCAATGGAAAAGCCAGCATTCGGATGGTTTCTGCACTGGTCGTCGACAACTCGAGCGGAGGAGCACACGTGGGGGATTTTCCGTGAGCATGTGCTCCAACACTTCGAAGCGTCGAATTACCAGTCTGTCCTGCGCGAGAAGCTTCAACGCCTCAAGCAGACAGCGGATACAATGGCGAGTATTCAGCCTTGATCTTCAGAGTTGAAGGAATGAGCGTGCTTGACCAAGTACATACTACGCGAACGGTCTCAAGCCGCGCACGCGTAGCTATGTCAAGCTCGAGAACCCAGATACCCTGAGTGACGCAATGGACCTTGCGGTCAAGTATGAGGTGACACACTTCGTCGACGAGTCGCGCGAACGTCACACTCGCCAAGACAAGCGGAAGCCGTCCATTGAGCACGCGCCGAGTCATGACAAGTCGCTCAAGGGAAAAACGTTTCGTGGTAAAGGGCGTTTCAAGGCGAAGACTAGCTCGAAACGAGCCGAAAGTCGTACCTGTTTCCACTGCAAGAAACCTGACCACATCAAGACCAACTGCTTCCTTTGGAAGAAGGAGCAAGAAATGCAGGGAAACGGGCAGCCACGTCAGTGAATGAGGGTCCTGTCGTGGAAGAGAACGTAGCCGGATCAGTTAAGTTTGAGAATGTCAGCCTTAACGTTCTGAGCGAAAACCCTCTCGTCTACAAGTCGCGTCCACTGTTCTCCGTAGAGGGGGAAATCATCGTTAGTGGCGCGACCATTTCGACCCGAAGGATGCTGTTGGACTGTGGAGCAACCACAATCTACGTGTTCAGACAGTGGGTCGAGAAACATCGACTCAAGGCCACGAAGTTCATTGGTAAGAACATTCGTGTGAAACTTGGAGACAACCAGATTGTCGAGACGGAACTGGAGGTACTTCCCCTCGAAATCCTGGTGTCTGGGTTGGGCGAGGCATACAAGTGTATCGCTGTCGTCTACGCCATACCCGACGAATTCGACTGCATCCTTGGAATCCCATTCTTCGAGGATATGTAGCCGCAGATCGACTGGAGAGGTCGATGTATCGAAGGAACGCAAGTGAAGACTCTGCATTGGAAGCGAACAGGGGAAACCAGTGGACCGATCGAGGAAGGCGGACCGGTGATTGCCTCCGGGCTTCGGAGATCTGTCGAGGCGAAAGGCCTATCGGCGAAAAGACCCGATTCCTGTCGAGGTGCCGCGCTGGAAACGGATGTGAAGTCCGCGGCTGAAATTGTTTGCGACGCAACGCAGAAAGAGAGCCCAAGTGTTGTTTGCGAACAACCAGGAGACGCGTCAGCCGGCAAGGGTTCGGCGGTGAAGGACAACTTGGAATTGTCGAAACGCGGCGGTACTGTACGAGAGGCTGGACATAGCAGCAGTACTGGGGGCAGAGGCACTGTCGTGGAAAATATGTTCACGATGGGTGTCGTTGACGAGGCTGGTGTCCAAACGAAGTTCATCACTCGCAAGAAACTACGAAAGTTCCTGAAAATCAAGACCAAGTCGATCGATGAACCTGACTTTATGTTGGTTCTGACGAACGTGACGATCAAGCAAGTTGCTCGCTCACTGCAACGGCAAGATCAACCCGACAACGTCGGAAGTGCGAAAGCACAACGGTATCTGGATACGGACTGGGATAGCTTCAAGGGGAATCCCGCGTACCAGTTACTTATGGAGTACATGGACAATGTGTTCCGTCCTGAGCTCCCAGAAGGTTTACTCGAGAAACGCGAGATTGAGCATAGGATTGACGTGGAGGATCCGAATCTTGCAATGTATCGGCAACAATGGCGTCAATCGCCAGAGCAGCAACGCGAGATTGTGCGTTGGGTGGTAGACATGGTGAAGAAGAAGCTCATCTGTCCAAGCATCAGTCCACATGCTGCTCCAACCTTCTGTGTACGAAAACCAGTTGGCTGGAGGATTATACACGACTACCGGTACTTGAACTCCATCACTGTACGTCAAAGTATCCCAATGACGAGGAAAGAGGACATTCTTGACGCGATGTCCGGAGCGTACTGGTTTTCCACAATGGATTTGATGTCCGCGTACTATCAAGTACGTATGCGTGAAGAGGATATCAAGTTCACAGCATTTCAAGCGCCAAACGGACTCTGGGAGTATCTTGTTCTGCCCATGGGAGTCTGTAATGCACCAGCGACGATGCATCGTTTAACGTCAAAGCTGTTCCGAGGTTTTGGAAAACACCAAGTCGTTTTATGATGACACCTATGTTTTCACGAAGTCTCAGAGCATCGACGACCACTTGAAGGCGTTGCGCCAGACATACGTCAAGCTTGCCAAGTGTGTCTTCTGTGCCGACGAGATTCCGTGTCTCGGGGACTTCGTAGGACGCAACGGTGTACGGATGGATCCGGACAAGGTACAAACCATCAAGGACTGGTCAGTACCACGAACACAAGAGGATCTTCACAGCTTCCTTGGGTTGACTGGTTACGTCCAACGATTTTGTCCAGACTACGCAGCATTTACTGCGACAATGCTCACTCTCTTGAAGAAGGAGAACAAGAGTAACGCGAAGATCCAATTCAATGATGAGCAGT
>NW_003303617.1:0-4372 GCF_000142945.1 Phytophthora infestans T30-4
AGATACATTTACCCCTAGGCGGCTTGGCCGCAATAATAGTAAATAAAACGCTTCTGGTTTTGAAGCATAAAAGTTAAGGTGTTAACTTTGAGCCCTGGTCTTGGGCTGTAAGTGTCCTTTGGATAAGGAACTTAGTATTAGTGACTCTTTGAGTCGAACGTCTTCCTCTGACGCTAAAGCTACGGCAGCCCCGCTGCAGACTGGGTTGGAATATGCCGGGCTGCCACAGTCAGCTGAACCTGCAGTTGAGGCGAACTTCTTGTTTGCCTTCGTAGGCGAAGCAGGACGGCCCGAGGGAAGAAGCGGGGATGGCAATTGGATGTATGAAATCGACGGAATTGAACGTGAGCTCAGTGAGTTAGATGATAACCACCGGGCGATTGCAAGTGTAGCTCGGCGGTCAGACCAGGCTGTGCATCGTACCAGAATCATGAAGCTGCTTCCGGGAGAACGGCTGGGATGGTGGTCAGCACAGACGTTTGATCGCCGAGTTAAAATGAGAGCTCTCGTATTGGGTGCAGTGAACGACCGAAGGACCAAGATATTATTAGATACCGGAGCAAATGTCTCGGCGATTAGTGAATACTTCGCGAGGAAACTGCGTCTCAAGAGAGTGGCCAGCCGAGATAAGCGAATCGACATACAAGGGATAAGTAAAGACAGAATGGTGACAACGTCAAGAGCAGCTGTGAAGGTGACACTAGGCTGGGAAGTGGCATACGAGTTTGAAGTATGGATAATGCCTCATCATGCCGGAGTCGATTTGATTCTCGGCACCGACTTCATGATCCCAGCTGGGATCCGTCTGGATCTGTACAACTCGGCTGTCAAGCTACCCGATGAGATGGTGATCCCACTCATCCGATCAAGTAATGCGCCGACCAAGACCGAGTTCGGACCAAATGTCCCATGCGGACCACCAGACGGGTTAACAATCGAAAGTCGAATGACCGCTGAGTTCAAATTGCCCAGGCGGCAACCCAGTGAGTCGACGCATGACTTGTGGGTGCGACGGACGAAGGGTTGGATTCCAACGGTTGTTTTTAATCACCGAGGAAGACCAACCCATGTCCTGATTACGAACGTACGACCGACGTCAGTCTGGTGTCCACCTCACTTTTATGTGATAAAATGGCAACCACACGGAGTACTGGCCAATGAGGGATATGTCCGCGTGAACTCGGCGAAGTACCGTGACTGGCAGATATTGGCCTTTGAGTCGGCGATGGATAAAGATTTGCTGCAGAAAGAACAACGACTGTACGACGACTGGTTGTCAAACCAGCCGCCAGCTGTGGAAAGACGAAAATACCCAACTCCGACGGCGGTGGAAAGACGACCTCCTCCAGTAGAAAGTGGACCAGAATTAACATGCGCCGAACGCTGGAGAAGGATCGAAGCTGACACTGAAGCCGGCGACTACGAGAGGCGTCGCGGTAACGCAGACGTCATATCGACTTCAGGGGTGACAAGGGGTGACCCGGATATAAACTCAGCGTTCAAGCTGGAAGACGTCCGAGCGGATCGTACGCCGGTGCTACACGATGGCCAAGATGTCTCCTATCAGCTGTCCAAGTTTGAAGACGATGGCGCCATTTCTGACGTCGACACGAACTCAGCGGTTGAAGGAAAAAGCGAAGTAAGGGCCAAGGAAGACGTGTCGGCGACTGAAGACTCAGCTATAACGGAAGGAGACCTTGAAGAACGCTCGGAACGCGCCCTAAGTGACGCCCAACCCGTTGCTGACAACCGAGCCAAGTTTGGAGTCATTATACCAAGTTCCGCAGCCGTGGTGAGCTCAGCGATGGGTACACCGGAAGCCTGCATTGTCCAGTCGGGGGCAGTGTACTCGGCGTCAGCAGATCTAAACACTGAGAGTGCCTCGGACGTGGCCACAGCATGTTGTCAGGATGTCAGCTATGCCGAAGACGCGTTTGCATGCACGGAAGTTAGTTCTGCCGTCGCAGTCAACTCAGCGGATCAGCTCTCCGACGCGACAGAGGACTATGATAGTCGGGAGGTATTACTACATGAAGGAACAAAGCCCAACGACGACCCAGCTACGGCGAACTCATCGTTGGAGACTATGGATGCTGAAACCGGCCCGGATGTGGTTAGACAGCATGACGATGATACCATCTACCTCGGAGACAAGTTTGAACACGCAGGAGTCAGATCGACCATCGCAGTGAACTCAGCGAATACGGGCCCTGACGCAGCCGACAACAATGAATTACCAGAGGTATCACTGTTGGAAGGTACTATAGCTGAGATCGGAGTGACGAACTCAGCGGCGACGGTGTTCGACCCCGGCGGAACTGACTACGGTTTAGGACAAGCTGAAGATGACGAGTGCAACTCGACGAGAGACCCAACGGAAACTCTAAGACAACACTACTTGGCTATCGCCGCGACTGATTACGAGCAAGAGGATGATGTTGACGATGGTACGACCAACGCCTTTGAGCGTAGTGGAACAGATCTGGAATTGACGGACTACGCTCACGAGCTGGCCTTCCTTCCCGACCTCCTTGAAGTTTAACCTACCGAACTCGACTATGGCGCTGCAAACGTCAAGTCGAGTAGTCATACGCCGGCACAGTCGGCTAAATTGGTGGCAGAACTACAAAAGCACGAAGGGATAATGATTTCAAGTGGTAATGCCCTGCCGCCTCCAGCGTACGGAGCATTGTGCGACATCGACGTTCAAGGACACGCACCCATTAAGCAGAGAGCTCGGCGGATACCTCTCCGCCACTTGAGCAAACTGTATGAGTTGTTGAAAGAGCTGCTTCGAGCTGGGTTGATATCATTCTCGGGCAGCCCTTGGGCCTTGCCAGTGGTGAAAGTGCTCAAGAAAAATGGTGTGGATATTCGGCTATGCCTTGACTATAAACTAGTTAATGCGGTTACGACGCCGATGGAATACGCTATGCCACTAGTCGATGACCTGCTTACCGAATTGGAGAGTTACTTGAGGTTTTGCTCGCTCGATGCTGCGAGTGGATTCTGGGCAGTCTTGATGACACGCCGAGCTCGGCAGATCTCAGCGTTCGTCTGTGCACTTGGACACTTTGAATGGTTACGAATGCCATTTGGATTGAAGAATGCGCCTATGATTTACCAGCGACTGATCGACAACGCTCTATGGGGATACGTTCAACCAAAGGGAGGATGGCAGCTGTTTGCCGAACGAATGGCTGTTGCTGAAGCCGAGTCGGGAACTCGGCGAGTTAAGCTCGGCGGAGTCAGCGATTCAACGCAGAGTCAGCTGACGAAGTTTGAAGCTGACCACCAATCACAAGCTGACTGCGATCCGGTCCAAGACCTAGTCAACGGACCGGACGGCGACATGTTTGCTAATGGAGAACCAGACCAGTCTTCCTTGATTCCGGTGTTCAAGCGGAGGTCGTTTGTCGATGATATCTGTTTTGGAGGGGAGACGTTCGACGCCTGCTTGGAGACACTCGACCGATTACTACCCCGGTTCACAGAATGTCGAATTAGCATCAGCTTTACCAAGAGTATCTTTATCCAATCCAAGGTTGATTCCTATCGCACGAGATTACGCCGAGTGCATACGCGCTGATGCGAAGAAGATAGCCGCGATCGCCGAGCTCGCCTTCCCGAAATCAAAGAAAGGGGATGCAAGCTTTCCTCGGTGCCCTCAACTATTACGGCCGATTCATCCAGAACTTGGCTGTTTACGGAGCAGTACTCTATCAGCTCAAGGATACGGACTTTGGCCCTGGGGGTGACTTGGCGTCAGCAAAAGCGTCATTCGCCGAGCTCAAAAGACAAGTAGCAGAAGCTCCAATTTTGTGTCATTTCGACTCGGCGAAAGAAGTCCATATAATGTTGTACGCCAATGAGTGGGCACTGAGCAGTACATTGATGCAACCGCACGACGACAAGCTGCACCCAGTCCGCTTCTGCGGACGCGTACTAAAGGAGAATGAACTCGGCTATCATCCCGCTGAGAAAGAAGTAGTCGCGCTGTTACAATTGCTGAAAGTGTGTTACACTCTCTTGGCGGGAAAGACGCCACACGTCTACACCCGTTTCTCCACGTTGGAGTGGGTGTTTAAGTCAAAGTCGCTGTACGGCCGCGCAGTCAGTTTCGCAGTTATGTTGTCGCCCTACGATTTGAAGGTGAAGCGAGTACGTGAGCGAGATGTAGACTTCGCCCAGTTGCTCCAGGCGTCGATAACCCCGTATATCGGACTCGACGATTCTTAGAAGCACCTTAGGCCTCCCTCCAAGAACTCGGCGACAGTTCGAATGGACCCAGCGCTGCTATACGCCCGAATACCAGCTGACTTTGCAGGATGCGTGCTGTCATTTGATGGCTCAGCGAAGACGACTAAATACG
>NW_003303617.1:5312-7937 GCF_000142945.1 Phytophthora infestans T30-4
CGCGACTCCCGGCTTGCAATCCAGCAATCCATGGGGGTTATAGCATGCAAGAAGGAAACATTGCAAGTGGAGCTAGCTCGACACAAGGATCTCACGAAGCAACTCAACTCGGTCCGGTATCGACACATTGCGCGACACTATAACGCAGCGGCTGATTCTCTCGCTACAGAAGCACTTGAAGCTAAAGCTGGACGAGTAATTCTCGGGACGGATAGGAAAGCAGAACTGAGAATGATTAACCGAGTAGCCGAGGAACTGTACGCCACAGACAACCCAGCGGAAACCCCGATTGTCACGGCAGTCACTCGTAGCCGAGTACGCCGAGTTCACTTTGAGGACGAGCTGGATGAAGACTCGGCTAGAGCAAGAGGAGGAAGTCAGGATCACGAAGCCATATCAACAAATCCTGGAGAATCGGCGTTTGAAAGAAGTGGAGATTAATTCGAACAAGTCAGCAGGGCGTCGACTCGACGGACTAACCACACGACCCCGAATGTCGAAACAAGGTTGCAGATGGAGTCAGCCCAGACAGCTCAGAATGCCAACGACATTGATCCAGTGACGGTACAGACTGAGCGGAGTCGACGAATCGCGAAGGCACAAGACGAAGAACTCAGGTGGGCCGATCTGAAAGCGTACCTGAGAGTCGAATTTGAGGACCTTACACACCGTCGAGCTCAGAATGCCGGCAAAGTCGCAGAAGTCTTTGTACTCAGCGAAGACGGCCTGTTATACCGCCGAGATGAAGCTCGCCGACTGGGCGAACTCGGCGAACCGAACCTCTCATTGAGATTGGTGATTCCGTCAACTATGGTCGACGAAATACTTCATAACTGTCACAGCTCGATCGAAGGAGGGCATCAGGGCATCGTCAGAGCTTATCACCGAGTCAAGGCCGACTACTACTGGATTGGTCTTTACGCCGACGTGGTGAAACATGTTACGGCCTGCGAGGACTGCAATGCCAGTAAGAGCAAGCCACAGTTGAGAGGTTACTCGCCGGGAAATGTGGTGTCAGACCATCAATTCCAAGTCGTGTCAATGGATTTCGTGATTCCCCTTCCTCGAACTCAGCGGGGCAATACTGCACTGCTGCTGTTCCAGGACCACTTCACGGGATTCGTTATCGCTAAGGCTATGAATGACACCGGGGCACTCGAAGTGGCCAAGGTATTTGAGGAATGCGTCTTCAGGCAGTTCGGGGCTCCGTCTCTGATACGGCACGACCGAGATCCAAGGTTTATGAGTGAAGTATTTCAAAAGTTCTCCGAGATGATGCAGTCGAGATCAAGAGCTACGCTGAGTTACCGACCACAAGCCAACGGTCAACAAGAGAGGTCAGTCAAGACAATGGTTCAGACTATACGGGTCTACGTGGAAGACCCACTTCAAGCCGACTGGGATGACATCGCCGAGAAGATGGTACACGCTATCAACAACTCAAGAGATTCGACTCGGCGAGAAACCCCTTTCTATCTGGTACATGGTTGGGACGCCAAGTCTACACTCAAGGCTATGACGAGCTCAATACGACGTGGACAGGGACGCCCAGTCAACTCGGCGGACGCAGTCGAGTGGCGCCGAGAAGCGAACAGACAACGAGAAGTGGCACTTCGATTAGCAGCTGAGTTCCAAGTGCGAGAGAAAGCACGACGAGCTCGAGAGCACAACGAAGCGTTGAGCAAGAAGGAGAAAAAGATCCATTCCCAACACATCAGATGACGAAGATGAAGTTGCAGAACCAGGCGATGAATCCACCAAATCCTTGTTCAAAGAAGGAGATCAAGTCTGGTTGTTTATGGAGCGAGTCAAGTCGGGCCTGACCAAGAAGTTAGCCCATCGATGGCATGGACCATTCAGGGTGAAGAAGAAGGTGGAAGAATTCGCCTATGAATTGGAGTTACCCGACAAGAGTGGATATAGGTTCTACCCAGTGGTCCATGTATCACGTCTGAAGGCAGTCACCGAACTCGGCGGAAGACCAAAGACGAGGCTAATCGCCGACCTCGAAGAGACTCAGCGATTTGACTTTGACGAAGAATTACTGCCTGAAGACAGCTGGGAACCAGACACAAGTACAAACCAGTATGAAGTCGAAGCAACTCTCGACGATGGGCTACCATTATCCACGAGTACGTCACGATCACAACGGAAGTTTAAAGCTAAGTGGGTCGGCTACGATGAGCCTACTTGGGAACCACTGTCGAATTTGTCATGTGGGGGTCTCCTGTTTGACTATCTACGACAGAAGAAGCGCGAAAACCGTCTGCAAATGGTGCAAGTTGCAGATGAGGATTAACAGCTATTGAACCAAAAGTTACATTAACTCAGCGGACGACACAGGCCGAGTTGAGATGGAATACTACTGTGTCGAAACTACATATACTGAACAATTACGAAATGAAGTCCTGAACGATACCTACGGTACGCCCAGTCAAAAGAAGAAAAAACTGAAAGGTCGGCGATCCGGACTCCAAGTGAGTTGAACCCGACGGAGACAACTGGGAAGAGCTCAGCGGACTCGACGATTGGGGGCGTGGCGTCGTAGCAGACGTCATCCCTTGGGAAACTGCGGAAGGAGATGCAACATTCGCAGCCGTGGCAAGAAGTATCATCTAAAAGCGA
>NW_003303617.1:8488-11735 GCF_000142945.1 Phytophthora infestans T30-4
GATGGACGGATCAAAATAAACCTCAGCGTCCACAAGAGGAGCAGGTTCATCGCCGAGCTTCTGAGTGACCGCCGAGTAAAGCTGGTCGTAGACAGCGACAACCAAGGATCGTAGGGTATCACTACGGCGTTTGCGCTCGCGGTTGTACACCAGCCACAGCTCATACACCCCAGCAAGCTGAGCGGGCGTGGCAACCGGGTTGACGTCAGGATGGAGACCCATCAACACACTTGACTCGATGATCCAATGACGACGCTCATAGAGAGCAACAAAGTAACGGGTCATTTGGCCATCTGTCTTGATGGGCCTCCCCGCCGAGTCCAAAGGACGGTCGCCACGAAGCTTCACCCACATATCTCCAAGAACTTGCATCGAAGTTCGAGGTCGAGTCTTAGAAGCCAAGCACCGCCGAGCTTTCTCCAGTACCGACGGGGAAAAGAAGAAAGGAAGCTCAGGGAGCATCCGCCAAAGACGCTGACGAGGATGGCTCGGATCAAAGACAGCCATAAAAGCTCGTATGCCGTCAAGAGAACACGGTGTGGGTGGCACACGACTCTTGCCGCATATGAGCTCCAGCTGCACCCTGTATCCAATAACGCATTCCAACAACGGGCAGAGCCGAAATGCATAAATGGTACCTCGCGGAGCTGAGCCATGTGAAGAGTCAAGCGACAATCCTTGGAAACCGCTGGCGAGGCTCGGGTCCGTAACGTCGCCAGCGGGAGTGTAAGAGCGCTGGGTAGTGTGACCAAAGCCGGACGTGATGCAGTCGAACTCGGCTGAGGAAGAATCGACACTACCGGGAGCATACTTGGCGAAGGAGCAGCCGGAATAGATTGAGCAGGAGCCGGACCAGGAGTTGACGGAGGCTGCCGATGCTTGTGGTGTCGGTGCGTCTTGTGACGCTTCTTGTGTTTCTTGTGCTTCTTGGACCGCTTCGACCGGTGACCGGTAGGACTCGACGAGGCACGACGCTGCTGCTTTCCCGAAGCCGACGCAGAGGTAGAGCTCGTCCTGTCACCAGCATCCTTCGATGAATGCCGCGAGGAGTGGCGATTACTCGGCGACAAGGACTCATCACTCATCTCATCGTCAGAGCCGAAGATCGCCGCATGAAGGCTTCTCGCTTTAGCAGAACGACGAGCATCTTCGGCCGCTGAGTCGGAGCCTGAAGGACTGCCAGCCGAATTCTACGGTAAAGCAATTGAATCCAAGAGCGACCCAGCGGCAGGATTCGTCGAGCCAGTGGACAGTGCAGAACCGTCGCCAGGCCCAAACACCTCGTCGTCAGACGCGTCAGGGTCCTCAAGCAGCTGATCAGTCACAGTGCGGGGCAGTCGCAGCATATCTTTGGATGGGGCGCCCAGACGAAGACATCAACACGGCCGAGCTCGCAGGGAGAGACGGCCTGAGGACACTCACAGCCCGGAGTCACTAGGTCAGTCGGCGTAGTAGATACGCTCAGACCCCGAGAAGGAGAGACGTGGAAGGATCGGCTAGATGACGACTGGGAGCGCCCAACCACCGTGGATACGACGCTGAGCGGTGCACTTGACTGGGGCAACCCAGCGAGCACGGGCGAAGTCGAGCCTGGGGCACAAACGCTCGTAGCCGGGACAGGCAGCGAAGCCACGACATCGGAAGAAGATACCGGCGGTGGGCGAGTAGCCGCGACTGACGAAGTCAACGGAGGACCGGAAAACGAAGAACCCGCCGAAGTCGTCGAAGCAACCGCAGGAACGGTGTCGGCGGGCGGTTCAGACAACTCAAACTCGAATTCAGCTTCGCTCGAAGCGTCATCGTCGTCTTCAGAGCGAGCAGAGACAGCGGGTTGGGTAGCAGAACTCAACTGAAGGTGACGAACCTTCTTCCGCCGAGTCCGACGACGGGACTTTCCAGAGCGGGGCCTTCCTCCATCGGACACAGTAGCTTGAGGAGAACTTGAGTGCAAAAGGGCACTGATAGCCTCGTGTCCATCCTCCCCGGGAAGTGAACAAGCGTACGGCTGAGGCGGATGCGGCGCCGGTGGACAATGACGAGGACCTGCAGCAGTGGGAGACTTGGGGTTGGCATAACGTCGAAGCCGCTGAGTCGAAGTCAAGTTCGCCAAAGGCGTACGGTGAAGCTGGGCGAGGGTCGGCTCGGGTTGGCTCGTAGCTGCCGCTGAGCTGACCGGAGCCGCAGCCGAGTCTGCCGATGAAGTCACAGAAGAAGCTTGACTAGCTGGGGGATCCACACTAGGTCCAACAGCGGAACTCGCCACTGGGGCATCTCGGCGAGGATGGACAATTAACTCCAACCGCCGAGTTTCACCGGCTGGAATGTGAAGAACCTCAGGGAAGCGAGACTCCAAGACACGACACAGCCGGGCGTTAAGGAGAAGGTCGGACGGATCAAGTCCAGGAACCTGCAAGCCACGGCCAGCAGCAGCAGCCATGTGAGGGTCGTGCATCGGAATAATGCCATTCCGACGGATGAGCCGCTTCTGTCGCAAGATCACCACCCGCTGCTCAGCGATCACCGACTGAGCGTGCTGCAAAGGTTGAGTGCCGGTGGAGCTGTACAACCGCACCGAGTCCTGCAGCTGCTCGAAGTGCTTGGAAGCAATGCCCTGAGGAGTGACGAACGCCGCATCCCTCTCGGAAATGGATCGGAGAAGGACGTCGATCTCGGCGTCTCGATCCAAGACTTTCTGATGATGGAGCTGGGCCTGACCCAACGCAGCGTCAACCTTGCTCTGCTCAGCTGCGATAGCACGAGCAAGTTTTGTCTCACTCAGAGCTACAGCCTTTCGCAGTGAAGCCAGGAGATTAGCAGACTGCGCGGCAGCAGCCTCCAATCGGGACACCTGCTGTCGTGCCGATGAGCGCTGAGTGGACAAGTCGACGTTGCTGAGAGCAAGAGAGTCCAGTCGACGAGTCAGTGCACTGTTCTCTTCCTGAACAGCTTGATTGTCGGCTCGGAGATCGCTGATGATCTGGGGATAATCAAGAGCGGCGTAGTTGCCTTTCAAGATATCCAACAGTTCCCCCGCGGAAGCAGCATGCAAGATCGCTCGCCGCTGCGCGGGATCGGAAGGCTCCACGGAGCGAGTAAATCCGTAGGCCATGAGCCTCGCCAAGAAGGTCAATTCTTCCCGGCGCTCGTACCCTTGCTCGTTAACCCTGGCCATGAGGGAGTCAAGACTCACTGGAGCAGCCGAGCTCGACTGACTGGTGGCGCCCGAAGTGGTGTCGCCCGGCAAGCT